>NW_027113075.1:513229-531887 GCF_000696795.3 Halyomorpha halys | reverse complement strand
TCCTAAACCAACACGCTCCTCTTAAAACCCGTACCTTCAAACGCTCTCCAGCTCCCTGGATCAACTCAGAAATAAGAAATTTAATGAGAAAACGAGATGCTGCCAGAAGACACTTCAGACGCACCAGAAGTTCAGAGCACTATTCCACTAGTCTCTCTGAAACCTTACTCAAACATCCTTACGCCGCACCAAGGAGCAGTACTTTCACAACATCCTATTCCAAGCACCTGACCCTAAATCTACATGATCCAGACGAGCTTAATACTTTCTTTGTTGCTCCTCCTCCTTCAACAACCTCATGCAAATTTTCATCTCTTCACATCCCTGAAATCCCATTTGATCCCAATAACTTTTATTTCCTAAATGTTTCTCCAGATGATCTAATCCCAGCAGTCCTCAAGTCCAGAACTAACGATTACGGCCCAGAATATGTTCCTCTAAAGATCATCAAACTTTGTCTCCCTGCCATTCTTCCTGCCTTCCTGCACATTTAGAACTTCTCCCTTCAAAATTCCGTTTTTCCCAAAGCCTGGAAGAAAGTCCTCGTCCGACCATTGAACAAAGTACCTTCTCCTTCTTCAGTTTCCGACTTTAGGCCAATATCCATTCTATCCAATTATCCAAGCCACCAGAAAGATTAGTCCACTCCCAACTTAATAATTTTCTCGAGCAAAAAGCTCTCCTTAATCCCTTCCAATCCGGTTTTCGCTCCCAACATTCCACACAATCCGCTTTATTGAAAATTTTCCAAGACCTCCAATCTGCTATAGACAATCATCATATAACAATTTTATTTTATTAATCGTACTTATTTGTGTTTTTCATTGACCGCATCCCCAACCATCTTCTCCTCATTCATCATCCACGGTCAACTATCTCTCATAATTATAACAATTTTAGTTCTTTTTGATTTTTCTAAGGCATTTGACACAGTTAACCATAAGATCCTTAATAAACTTCAAAACCTTTCCATGTCAAATAATGTCCTAAAGTGGTTCCTCTCCTTCCTGTCCCATCGTTCCCAAACAGTCGTCATTCCGAACAAACCTCTTTCCTCTCCCCTTCTTCTGTCACAAGGTGTTCCTCAGGGATCCTCACTTTTACCAACCCTTTTCTCCATTTATATCAATGATCTTTCTGATTTCATTCACCACACACAGTACTACCTATACGCAGAAGATCTCCAAATCTATCTGTCCTTCCACCCCTCCGAAATACTTGAGGCCATCCAAAAGATAAGAGAAGATATATTGACAGCATTAACGCATGGCCGTCTAACAATGATTTGAAGCTGAATGCCAAAAAAACGAAGGCCATTCTTATTGGTTCCAAGCGCCTCCTTCATACCCTCCCTTACTGTACTCTACTATTCCTTAACAACCAACTGATTCACTTCTATCCTACAATAAAAAACCTTGGTTTCACCTTTGATCAACACCTCTCCAGGAATAACCACATTTCCCAAATCACACGCAAATCCATAACTGTACTCAAACAATTCCTAAAATTCCGTAATTCCATTCCTCAGAACACCCGTCAGCTCCTAGTATCCTCTCTCGTCTTCCCCCACTTCGACTACGGATCCTTGGTGAATGGAGGACTATCTGCAGGACTAGAGTTGAGGCTGAAGAGACTCATGAATTGCTTTGTAAGATTTATCTTTGGGTTCCCTAGGCACTCTCAAGTCTCCCGCTGGTATTCTGAGTTCAAGTGGCTCTATCCAACCTCCTGAAGGCAATACCTCCTTGGTGTTTTTCTATTCCAAGTTCTTAAAATAAAAAAACCTACCTATATCCTAGATCTCCTCACTCTTCGTTCATCCATCCACTCATTAAACACCAGATCCCATCTGAATGATTTATATATGCCCTCCTATAGAACCTCCTTCTTTAGCAAATCCTTCGTTATATATGCAACCTCCCTCTGGAATTCTCTTCCCATCTCCATTCGCCTGTCCTCATCCATTCTTTCCTTTAAACAACACCTATTCCTTCATTTATTGAATAACCAAACCTCCACATCTTTGTAATCAAATAAATAGGCATGTATTGATTAACATTATAAACAGTAGTAAAGCCATATACCAATGTAATTTCATTCTACTATCTGAAAATTTGTAAACACTAGCCAGATAAAAATCTCACTATAAGAACCATGTATTTATTCTTAGGGGACATATGTCCCAGAATAAAACGATTTTTTCATTTCATTCATTTTGTATACCGAGTTGAAGAGGCTCTATCCAACCTCCCAAAGACAATACCTCCTCTTTGGTGTTTTCCTATTCCAATTTTTTTAAATTAAAAAACTGAACTATATCATTGATCTCCTCACTCTTCAATCATCCATCCATTCATTAATCATCAGATCCCAACCAGGCGATATATATATGCCCTCCCATAGAACTGCCTCCTTTAGGAAATCCTTCGTCATACGTGCAACCTCCTTCTTGAATTCTCTTTCTATCTCTTTTTGCCAATCCTCATCCATCCTTTCCTTTAAACAACACCTATTTCTTCACCAACTACATAACCTAACCTCTGCCTCACTGTGAGCTATGTATACAACCATTATTGATTAATATTAAAATTATAATTTAACTTAAGGTTTTTATGTTATATCAACATGTACACTGAAACTTTGAAAAAAAGTTTCAGTTTACTTTTCAAATGTCTGCCAGACAATTAACCTTAATTTATGAACAATGTATTTATTCTTAGGGGATGTTTGTCCCGGAATAAAATTATTTTTTCATTTCATAGTAACTAGAAAAATTTATAAAACCAAAAGACTCGATAACAAAACATAATTTTTAATATTATTTAAATGCAATAATTTTCAAGAAATGCATAAACAAATAATTTCAAGCAATACTGGGCTAAAATCAAAATAATACATTATTTAAAATCTCCATATCTGAAAACTAAAAAATATTCATAACTACAAAAGAGGATCTTAAACCTACTAAGATTCACAAATATATAAAACAAACCAAAATTACCTCTAGCTAAGACATTAGTTGTTATGAGCACTTTTTCTTTTCCTTCCCTAAACCTATCTAGAACTTGGATCCTACTTTCGACAGTGAGATCCCCAGAAAGTAGTGCTACAGCATGCCCATCTCTTGTCATCTTTTCACAAAGCCAAGCAGCAATTCGTCTTGTCTGCAAACATAATAAATAAATACTTCAGATCTAGGATGAATCAAAGGGTTGATTAGAAAATCCAGGCAGATAAATCAAATATGATCTATTTTAAGGAACAAAGTGATTAGATTAATGTTTTTTTTTATATAACCATATAGAAACATAACTGAAATAGGGTATGGTAAATTACTCACCAATAAACAATGATTCAGATAGCATGCGGATTAAACCATAGAACACAGTCGTTAACTAGTGAAAAAAATAAGCAGTAAAGCCAAAAGGTGTTACGTTTTTGAGCTAAAGCTAAAATATTATATTACTATTTTACTAAAAAACAACATCAAATGGACTTCCATTCTCCTGGATGCTTGCACTCAATGGAGTAAACATCGTTTTAGCATAGATCTATCGCCTAAATAGCACCCCTTATCAAGAAAGTAACGAGTGATCCCCTATGAATTTTGCGAAGAAAAATTATTTGTTTGTTGAAATTTAGAAGTTTCTTGTTCTGTAGAAAGGTAGCTTACAAAAGCCTAATCTATATATATATAAAAGGGAATGGCCGATTCTTTGTCCACAATAAACTTTTGAATTACTGGATATGCGTGTAGTTTTTTGTTTCCAAAAAATGTTCCATTTTGCCATGGGAAGGTTTAAAGATAATGTAATCCCCAAATTCCTGAGTAGAAAAAAGTAAAGAATAAAACCTAATGTTCCCAAGCCACATTAGGTTTTGATTCTTAACTTTAAAGTAGGTGAGCAAATTTTTTTTTTAATAAAAGAGCATTTTATATTCGTTTTTAGCTTCGTCTCAATGTACCAAATACCATTTTTCAAAGAAATTGAAAATTAGAAATTTTTCACTTCAATTTATTCGGAGGATTTTTCTTTCCTCCGGTGACTATTTTTCATATAACAAACAGTTCATAACTTCTCTTCATTTTATACGAGTCGTAAGTTAATATAACTGTTGGAAAGCTGAATGTCTGCTCTTCGATTTTGTCCATTAAATCTATATATATCTTCACATATAGAAACAGCGAAGCATTGCCTGGTCAGCTAGTAGGCATAATAATAAGTTTGGACTCATTTAAGTACAATAATTTGTAGCAGATTGCCTTAAATAGTTCCAATAAAACCATTACTTTTAAAAGCTAATTTTTTTTTTAATATAAAACTATTGAACAACATAAAGGTTTTTTTAAAACAAAATAAAGATACATACCTGACAAAAAATCATCACTTGACCAACAGTTATTCCACCGTAAATATTTGCTATGGCATTATATTTATCATCTTCTGTTTCACAGAGCACATAATGCTGCTTTATATTATCAAGTGATTCTTCTTCTCTCTTCAGTCTAATTACAATAGGATTAGGTACAATTGCTCGAGCAAATTCCATCACCTCATCATCGTAAGTAGCAGAAAAGAACATTATTTGACAAGCTCCTTCATTCAATAATCTATAAATTTTAAACATTAAAAATTAAGGAAAACTTATTTACTGCAATTTTATAATAAAGAAATCATTAATTTTTAATTGTAACCATTAATTGAATAACACCCAACAATCTTACATGACCGATCTATTGGGTTGTAAAATAAGTTCGTAGTGTTTTTCAATATTTAAATTTAATCCTCTCTTTGTTTATAAAATCATGTTTACATATTCTAAAAAAGGATTAGTTAATGATCTATTTTTAAGGAGGTTGATAACTGGGGATTAAAAGTGAGTCCTCTACAATAATATTGTGAGGAAAAAGTCCTGGTAAAAATGAAGTGACTTACTGTTAACGACTCCAAAATAAGTTATGCTGTGCATTTGGTGGAACTGGAATAGTGTCCTTTATTTTGAGCTCCTCCCGCCTAACTAGACCTTTAATTCTGTAATATACTGTGCCCAGTTGGAAGAATTAAAGTCAGTGGTTGATCAAAAGCATTTGCAGATCGCAAAGCCATAGTTTTCCATTACAATGACGCCTGTCCTCACGTGTCTTTGCAGACCCGCCAGAAATTATTGGAGTTTGGCTGGAATGTGATCCCCTATCCACCCTATTTACCAGACCTTGCCCCAACAGATTATCACTTATTTCGGGCCCTTCAAAACTCTTAATGGGAAACACTTTAATTCGCTCGAGGACTGCAAAACCCTTATAGAGGAGTTCATTGTCTGAAACTGAGGACGGAATTAAAACATTAACTGAAAGACGGCAACACGTAATAGATCAAGATCAAAACAGGTCATATATAATTGATTAAAAATATTTACATGAATCTGAAGCTTTTATTCAAATCACCAGTAAAAATCGCTACCAACTTATTTTACAACCCGATATTTATAGTTTTAGTTTCTGCAATGATTAACAACCAGCTCACTATATACTTAAGTATTCAATACTAAAGGATTAAGAATAATAGAAGAATTCAAGAATAAGTAAATTGAATGGACACAGTGTTCAATACAGTTAGAAATTGATTGCCTGATTTGAGCTAACAATAGTGCAAGCAACACAGAACTCCAACTTTGGAGCGGACAATGTCTTTAATAGTGCTCAACGGGTTTTAGAAAATAAATAGATAAGTTCCTGTTTGTCTTTCTAGATATTGATTTCTCAAATATATAGTAGCTACGTATCCTAAATATCATGCATGAGCGAATCCCACTACGATAACATGGACAGGCTTTTGGGAGAATATGCATTGAGGTATTCGGATAGAAAGTAGAATTTTAAAGGAGTTAAAAACTCCATACGTTATTCTTCTAATACTGGTGGAAGTGGACAATCACAGCTTAAGACCTTTAAACTTCATTGGCCCTGGAAGTATGATTTTGCCTTAAAAATGAATGGAGTGAGAAAACCAAATGGGTTGTACATTCACAAAACAGCAGACATGATACCTCTTTTAGTGATAATTGGTTGGATGGTTTGGATATCATAAAACAGACGAGGACATAGTCACAGTGCATCGCCAACATAAGATTATCGTTTTAACAGTCTCTGGAAATTGCATCATTTCCTGTCTCTCATCCATAGAGTGTAACAGTTCAGGGGCATTACTCATCAATTTTTTAAAAATAAATCCTCCTTTCTTCAGTAACTCGATTAATTCAAACTGAAGTTCAGAGGCTTTTTCAACAGCGTTAACACCAGTCAGAATATCATCAACATATGCCATTCTTTTAAGTATCTCAGGCCTTAGGAAATGATGATCCCTCATCTACTGTTATCTGGTGTATGACATGCATTGCTAAATATGGAGAGCACAATAGCCCACAGGACACTCTCTTCAATTAGTTTAGACGTATCACAACGATACAAAAAATGTTAATGTGGGATGTCTTCTTCATATAATAATACTTGAAGAAACATCTGACCTATGTCTGAAGCAACTGCAATAGGAAAATGTCGGCAGTTAAGTTAAGCAAATGTCTAATGTTCAGCTGTAGTTTAGGGCCAATCAGAAGATGGTCATTGAGAGCCAAATTTAGTAGCGGACAAAGCGTCAAAAACTATGTGCTGTTTAGAGCAAATATTATCTTTGGTAATGCAATGGTATGGTAGATAATATTAATCTAGATTAGTCGCTAACGAGAATAGCCTAGCAAGCCTGATTTAAATATTCTTCAATTATACCAAAATATTTTCCTTTCAGTACGGGGTTTTTATTTAACTGGTGCTCTAATTTAATAAACTGATTCAGAGCTACCAGTTATGCTCATTAAAGGGCAATTGGACATCCATTTGGAATTTCGCAATGAGTTAATCAAAATGATCTTCTGTTAGGATGTCTTTGGGATCTATTTTGACTACTTCATGAACTGTTCCGATTTCCCATGATCTCTCTAACATTTTGTTTAATGTGGCTTCTATTTGTTAATAAAAAGTAATTAGAGAAAACAATTTACAAGAATAGCGGCATTGGCCTGGTAAGACAAGGACAGAACCGAGCCTTTCAACTCATTGATTGTCAGGCTATTGTTCTTTTCCGAACCCAATAAATCTTCTAGAACAGGATTTGTCTCTGAAATATAAATATTTTGGGAAAAGGAGGAACCACTAGAGGTCTTTCCATCTGTTTTACAAGGCAAACTAGGCGTAGCAGTAGGAAAATATAATAATGTATGAATACACCTCTTGAAGTGGTAGCAGGAACATGATAGACATGTTTTGGCATAATGAACATGAACTAAACAATTAGAAGATAGGTTAAATGGCCTTATTGTATTAAATCTTTAAGTAGGTTCTAAAGAGGTGAAGCAAGAGCAAGCACCTATGCAAGAGGTACCTTTCCTGGTATAAAGGAGTTATTGTTTTTAGGGTGCCATCTGTTGATATATGTTTTCACTGTGACCTATGTAGTCGAGGAAACTGAGAATTAGAACTAAGATTTGAGGTCAGGGCACATGCTTGTAATTGTAAACATTACCTCTGGATGAAATTCAAAAAATCATCAGAAGTGGGAATTTGTGATGAAGATCCAAATTAGGTTTAAAAATGTTTCCTCGTCTCTACATCCAATAATGATAAACTTTATGTAACAAAATAAATCCTGCAGGATCCTTAAGATTCATATTCCGAAAAGCTGTTGCACTTTCTAGAACAGTTTCTGTAAAACATTCTAATGAATGAAAATCAAATTTTGTAATAGTTTTGAATAAAATATATTTATAAGGCAGTCAGTAGCATGAATTTGTTCGTTATCTAGTTTCTGCATCAAAGATGGCTAGGCTAATTGGTAGCCATCGGACATGGTCACAATGGCTTATTAGATTGGAGCTCTGAACCCTTTTAAAGAAGAGTTATGAAGTGACATTTCTGAATTTAGTCAAGTGTGCACTATTATGAACAAGAGATATCTTTAAAACCATTTTGAAATTTGGCTGTCGAATGAAGGTAAATTAACTGCTGTAAGTTTGATGAGATTGAAACTCAAACTGTTTACTTTCATCCATGGTACTGTCTGTGGCCGCCATTTCTCCTGTAATCCCAATTGTAGCATCTTGTAATAAATGTTTCTGATTTTCCTTCTTAAATCATCAAATCGCAACAATTTTTCTTCTAGGATTTTAGCTAAAGATTTTTCTCCTTTAAACAGTCCTAAAACTCATCATAAACATTGCCTAACTGTGGCAGACGCACATTAAATAAACTTGCCAGAGTGGATTTTCGGAATAACTAATATCAATAGTTTCTTTACTACCATTACCTAAGCCATCTAATTCATCTTTGAGCTTAGCCAAATGAGTTTTGAATTTATCAGTTTTAGGCTTAATTGCTAACCTTTAACCTGAATTAAAATAATCAATATAATAACGAGTAAATATATACAAAAATAAACGCTTATATCAGGTCTTGTCAGACCAAAATATGTATTTGAGCCTCCTCAAAGTGACTAAAGGATTCTAAGAATGAAGGAAAATGATAATTAATGACAAATAAGGTTAAGAAAATAATATTTCTCTTCAGTATACTCACGACTTATAATTTTTAACTTCCCTGTTCTCTCAGATTTTTCAGACTGATGGGCACTGTCTATTTAGTAATATGGACTAATCACAATTAAGCCAACTTTTCTCTACATAAGATCTACTTTTTACCTTAAAAGTGTGTCGCAATCGACTTGTCGTAGGCGTAGTCTACAGGGGAAGGCTATATAAGACTAGACATAGCATACTATGTTTGTACACAGTGTTTCAGTATAAGGTGTTAGTAAAAGTGTTTCAGTTTAATTAATTTTTATAAATATTTGTTTCCAAATTATACAGATTCATGCCATTATATAGAAAACCTTTAATGGCCAATTCAAGTATGAAGACACACACAACAATGACTAATAAATAATATTTCAAATTAAAACTTTAAAAAAATTAAATCTTATCTTGTTTATAGGACTTAGTAAGGAATTACTGTTACTAGACCGACAATTGTGCAAGGATTACTTTAAAGACTTAAGATAAATAAAATTCATGACAATTTATTTAAATGAATGAATTCTTTAAAAAAATATAAATTTAAAAAATAATATTAATTGGGATTATAAGCAGTAAGAGAAGATCGTAAATAACATAAGTCATTAAAAACAAATACTCTTAAAGAGATTTATTCAGGTACTTACAAATATATCTTATTTCTAACAAATATTGTAATCATTAGATTTAATCTAAAAGAGATTTTTGATATAAGAACTAACAACAATATCTGAAATATCCATTATATAACATGAACATTAATGGTTATTAGACACCACTTCCTTTTATTATTATTTATTAATTTTATTACTAATACAGAATAATAAAAGGAAGTTGTGTTGAATAATAATTCATAAAAAATTTGAAATCTTCCCGACAAAATTACAATTAACAGATAAGGATGAATATATTTTAACACAGCTTAAAAGCAAGATCTATAAAACCTATTTATTCCACAGACAGTACTAGGATCTAGAATATTTAATTTCACCATAGCAACCATATAGTTTCCTTAACAAAATGCATACATTTATGAAGTTTTTGAGGTTTCAAGTTTGAATTTTAATTCAAAGTTATTCTTATATCACAAGCACACAAAAATAAAATGAAATAATAATAATAAAAAATAAAAAATAAATCAAAAGAATTATATTTTTCTCAAATTATGAAAAAGGCTTACTTTACTTTCAGAAATCAACAAATCATTTAATTAGAATTATATTTTACCTTCTAATGCGAAAACTTTGGTCTTGATGTCCTTGAGTGGCAATCATGACATCAGCTTCATCAAGCACAAAAACTGTTATTTTGGAAATATCAAAGAATTTGTACTTTAATGACCAATCCAGTACTTTTCCAGGTGTGCCAATGACTATGTGTTCAGTTAATTTGGTTCCTCTGGGTACTAAATTGAGAAAAAAAAAAAAGTAGTCAAAGGAAGAAACTGCATAAATTTAAACCCAATAAAATACAGTTCATTCTATCCCAGACAGACATGTTTCTTCATCATTCATAAGGTGATCAAATATTCTATAAATAATTCAGTTTGGATGAAATGGAAGTTATTATAATCTACATTGAATGGAACATTATTGAAATACTTCAAGATAATTGATAATATAAAGTATTTCACAGTAATTTGAGAAATAAACAGAGAAATTGAATTAAATTAAGATTATAACTTACAATCTTCACCTCGAACAGCAAATCTTATTTGAATATCATCACAAAATGAACTCATCTTAGCAGCGACTTCACCAGTCTGAACAGCTAATTCATAGGTAGGGGACAAACACAATACCTGAAACATAAAATAAAATAACAAATCTGTGACTCATACCACTAAAAATAGATTGAATTACAATTTGTAAAATACAATACTGAAGTTACCTTATTTATTTCATTTTAATTAAGGTGACTAGAAATACATTATTTAAATTGCAGACGAACCTCTTATGTAAAAATTAATTTTAAGGTCATATCGCAGCTTTGCTTGAATAGCGGAACAACTAAAAAACTGTTTTTCGGATTTATTTCTAACCATGTTCCAAATATAGTGTAGTTTCACAATATAGAGTGGCAAAACATCATTTTCTATAATTGTCCACTGAATAGATATTCAATCTTTCTTAAACAATGGCATACATTTAGTTGCTCCATTAATTTCGAGAGGTTTTAACGAATTTTTGTTTTTAATATTGACAAAATTTGCTTCATGACAAGTTGAAAGAAGTTTTTCATAAACAGTGACATATTTGGACCTGAAATTTATGATTTCTGAGTTGAAACCAACAGATGTAACTTATGAAGTATGGCAGGAAGGCAAAGGGAGCATGGAGTAAATGAGATTGGCAGTTCTAAGAAAATAAGTATAGACAACAAATGGTGGAATTGATTTCATTTTTTGCAGATATAATTGTAATGGCCAGCAAAAAAATTAATTTAAGAAAAATTTATATCGGTACACAATAAATAAATTTTACATCAATTCCTATAAAAACATATATTTAGAAAAAAAAATTAAAGAAGTAAACTATAAAGTTACTAGTGCTTTGTCCGATAAAACAATTATCAAACTAAGATGTGCCTACCCAAAAAATTGTTCTTTGGTACAAAGAAAAATAGAATTAATAAAAAACAATCAAATTCCAAAATGTTACTATTCATTCTATAATACCCTGAAAATTTTTATGCTTTTTATTTTACATCTTAAAAAATGGGTTAAGTACTGGCAAAATATGTTTATTTAGTAAATTTAATTCTAAGGGACATAATTATGTATAAATAGAAAATTAGAAGATTATGATAAATATTTGTGATAATAGCCAATATTTCAAAAAAATGTGTATTTATGGTTCTTATTATTTAAGATGTGCCACAAATCAAGAAAAGCAACGATAAGGATGTTTATATAGGATGAAGCTAAATATGTTAAACCAAATTATTATAACTTTGAATAAAAGCTTCTTTAATTACATGATTTAATTGGAGAAACAAATAATAGCTCACTTATCAATAATAGTCTCAGTCAGTTATTTTTTATGTTTTGTTTTACTAAGTATAGTGTTTACTCAATAAATTTAATTTGCTCATTTTTGAAAGTTACTTCTACAAAGGTTTAAGACAACTGAAAGAAAAACGTAGTAGACTAAGCAAGTAAAAACTTTTATCTAAATTTAATTATAAAACAAAACATTTTAAATAGTCACTACACTTTTAAATTGTCTGTAATTTTCTCAGTAATGTATTTCATTTTAATATACAATTAGCAAATCACAAGGATTTTATTTTAAAAATTAATTGTCAATGCCTTTATACATAATTTAATAATTTTTAAGAAAATTATAAATTAAAAATATTTTAAGTGCCATTAAGAACATTGGAAAACTTGAGGTACAAAATCCATTTTTTTTTTAACTTTACAATATTAATTGTTTGTTGCATGTTAATTCTTATGAGGTAGCAGTAAAGGTTTATCATAATAAAAACAAATTTTCTCTTTTATAAGTTAGTATCATTTTACTGAGAAAACTTATTTAATTTTCTTTTTTCTGAGTAATTAATCTGAGAATCAGTTAGGAGGGGTTCTAATGCAAAGATTATATTATATTTTACACATTATAAATAATTATATTCGTAACTATATTTACTGACAGGATGGCTCATAAAATTATGATTAATCTGGAACTTTTACCCAAAACAATATTGAGTAGTATAACCAAGAATAAATTGAAAAAGGGACTGAGTTATCTAAAAGCACTTAGAGTTAATTATCAAATTTCCTTATCTTGATAAATATGAGCTATACTAATTTCCTAAATCATAGGATGAGGAAGAAAGAAATGTCATGGTTCTCATTTCTTCCGAAACCAATATTTTAGAATCATGTTCTCACTTCTAAGGATATTAAAAAAAATAATCACCTTAAAAATAATCACAAGAGGTTTATGTTTAAATGACGTAATAAAAACACATGCTAAAGTCAAATTTGAACAAAAAAAAAACTTATTATTTTGGAGGATGGTAAAAGATTCACTCTAAATTTTAAGATAGGAGAAAAACAATCATGGCCACAAGGTAGATGTTAAAAAGAAAATTAAGCCAAACTTTATAGCTGTGATGAGAAAAAAAATCTCTTATGTGAATTAACAATTTCCCTTAATATCACCTATAACCACTTCTGAGATTATTAGAAAATAATAGAACAAAACAGAGAAATGTTACAAACTGTGAAGAACCTAAAAATAAACAAACAGTACAGAAAAAAAAAATTGAAAATATATATATTATTCATATAAGACAAATAAATTTACATTTTCAATAAGAATTATATCTGTGTTAGAACCTCACAAAGCAATGAAGAGTTGAAATTAAGATAAAATTGCAAATTTAAATTAAATTTCTATGTTTCAGATGATAGCTACAATTTTATAATAGAAAGCAATAATGTTTAAAAAATATATATATATTTTGTGCTGATTATATGTTTTAAAATCAATTATAATAATAGTTTAAAGTAAATAAACCAATTTAAAACTTTTGATTGGATTTTTTTAAAGTGGCATCCATCACCTGCGGGTAATTGAGCTGAGGAATTATTCTTGATAGCATCGCTAAGACAAATGCAGCAGTTTTTCCTGTTCCTGATTGAGATTGAGCAATAAGGTTTTGGGGTCTGGAAAAGATGTTTTAAAAAATTGTAATTGTAAAAAAAAAAAAAAAATAATAAAAATAAAGAAATTATTAATGACTAAGGTTGGGGCCAAACTATGGGCACAAATTCGATTTTATGACCTTTTCCTTGGATCGCATAGAAATATCAGATATAACACTGGAGGTACTAATAATACAGGACATAAATAAAACAAAAACAAGTTGACTTAGGTGTTTTCCTCATTTCTGAGACATCGTGAGTCGGAATGGAGCAATTTTGTTTATAAGATTAGGTTCCGACAATTCTATATTGAATATTTAAAAGCAGGAGAAAAACCAAATATAAATTTCCTTATAAAGCTTAAATATTTGGATCAACATGAGAATATAGGATAACAATCATATCTTGCAGTAATTACTGCTTTTAAAAAAAGATAGGTACAGTAAAAAATAAAAAGTTGTCTTACGGTTCAGCAAGCAATATGGGAAGAGCTGTTTCTTGAATTTTGGATGGTGCATTGAAACCCATTTCATATACTCCCTTCAGAAGGTTTGGTTTTCTGGAAGATATAGTACTTATTAGTAATAATTCTATACCAAGAAAAATTGATGTTATATATATTGCGGAGATATTTCCATCTTGATATTAAGAGAATATTAAAAATATGAACATAAACAGAAAATGGACATTAGTAAAACTTTGAAATTGAGAATAAAAAGACTTGCCATGTGAAATTAATCTAATAAATTAAGAATTTCTAAGAAAAAGATGGTTTAATTATTGTACTGTTATAAATATTTTTTTAGGAAATAAAAGTTAAAAGATTTAAGATTTATATTATGATTTTAAGTTAATAATTATTTAAACTGATTACAATCACAATACTGATAATGTACCGTAACCGTAAATAACAAATACAAATAATGCCACTAATAGCCCTTTAATGTTATAATCTATTCTAATATGGTTGGTTGTCAAACATTTAACTATGTCATTCAGGTTTATATGAAGTAGAAACAAAGGTAGTTGTAATTACAGACCTCTACATCTCTATATCCATAAACATCAATAGCAACTTTTTGTTAACCTTATTATTTACTGTAGCGATTTCCAACCGATATAATTTTGAGAACCACCAAGCCAGAAACAAAACCAAGTGCGGCCCACCCCCACTCCTTGGGCCAAAAAAGGTGACCCCCTAGGAAAATACTGAAATGTGAAAAGCTAAATAGTCCTTTTGGTTTGAAAGTTTGAGTCCTTTTCATTCATGTATTCACCAGTTTAAATCTTTCACCTAATACTCAAACATCAGGAAAGATAACTAACAAAATAGTTCATACAATAAATCCTAAAAAAAATAAGTGTTAATAGACCCTCCTCAAGCCCACTGGTGGAAAAACACTGGTTAAGATAAGGGCAAATCCAGGTATCTGACGCAGTTAAGGCAAATAAAAATATATCATCTACCCCTGCTAATTTCAAAACCTTGTATGACACTTAACATTATCTTTAAATTACTGATAACTGAGTAAATAATTAATTTGGATAATAAAACAACAAAATAAATTAATAGACATAAATTATATATATATTATACTTACAGCTTCAAAGCCTCAAAAGATTTTACTGAATGTAAAGGAGAAAAAGGATCTTGTCTCTGTATTTCTATTTCAGCTTTAGTCGTAACTAACTTTGTTCTTGAAATTTTGGCTAAGAGAGATAATTCAGCTTTAGAAATTTGATCTTCCTTTTCATCATCTGGTAGCAAGGATATTGTTTCCTTCTTAAGTCCAGATTGTGGTAAGTGAACATTGTGGAGCTAAAAAAATATTGGAATACGGTTGATCAAAATTTTTCTAATGGGAAATATAGGCAAACGTTTAGAAAATATACCTGTTTTGCTATATCTCCATCCTGATCTTTGTCACACCAACCACTAGAAACTTTCAATAAATTAACCGCCATTACACGTCAAAACCCAAAAACAGGAAATTCAAAACTTAAACACTCAGAAAAGGGTAACCTCCCAGATTACTATGCAGTGTAACCTTTGCTCTAATATAACAATTATATAGGTCTCAACTTTCACTTATCTCTTGGAAAACAAAAGTTTTTGATAATGAAAACCCAAAATTAAAAATCAAATTAATCTGGCTGTAAAATATAATTTATTATAATATTTCATTGTTTAAGTTTAATTTGGTATGACGGGCCACCAATACATCTATGAAATAATATGGGTTTGACGAATTTGAAAAAAAGAGAAGGCGTGTATTTCAGTCTTTTGCATATGTCAATATATAATGATATTAGGTCTCTCTTTTGTTTGCATGTTCAAAGTTTTGGTGTAAACTAAATGTCGGAATTAGGTTTAACCTGTTGTGATTACAGGTGATTGGGCTGGTTTTAAAAGAATACTATTTTTAATAAGATACTAAAAAGTAAATTAAGGTAGGGTTACAATTATGTAAACATAAGGGAAAAGAATTATATGTATATACAGATGAAAAAAATAAAAAATGAAAATAGTTATAATATAGAATAGACAATGGTAAGTATTAATGTAAAGAATTACGTAAACATTAGGTTAAAAATGAACAGGAGACGTAAAAATAGAAAAGTAGATACGAGAAAATAATTTAACACTCTAAAAGCTGGAAAATAAATAAGTAAGTTAAGATTTAATAAAGGTCGAGAAAGAATAAATAAAAAAAATAAATAAGTAAAGAACAAATCAGAACCACCCATCTGTTCCAGTTAACTGACGAAAAAAGGCGG
Organism: Halyomorpha halys; assembly: GCF_000696795.3. NCBI lineage: Eukaryota > Metazoa > Arthropoda > Insecta > Hemiptera > Pentatomidae > Halyomorpha > Halyomorpha halys. Next base: position 515,836 of record NW_027113075.1, on the reverse strand, counting down.
AAGTATAGAAGTATACAGAGTGGAGTGAAGCGAAATACAAAAAAAAAAATATATATATATATATAAAAATGTGATAATAGTAATAACTATGAGAATTATCTAATTTAGGATACATAAATATAAATTAAATGATAGAATACGTAACTAATATATATATATATCATCATATACCGATAGAAAATATAGTTAGGATAATACAATATATAAATATAGGTATAATACAATTAATGTAAAAGAAGTAAACCTAAACATACAAAAATAATTGGATAATAATAACAGTTTTTTGTATGATTATGTTGATAATATGGTATCTACATTGATAATTGTTATAGTCAAGACAGCTTAAGTAAAGTGAAATAACTTAAATGAAACATGTGAAGTGAAAGTATTATATAATATATTATATTATATAAAAAAATAAAACAGTAAATTTGAAAATTAATAAAACAATGGATAAATAAATATAAGTGGATAAAATAGAGTATAATAACAATAAAATGTAAGTATATAGGTACAATGTAAAGTTAAGTATGTAAAAAGTACTACAAATAAGTAATAAAGTATCGATATGGAGCAAAAAATGAAAGTAGTGATAGAATTGTAACAAACAGGTGAAAAAAGATAATAGAATATTTGGTGATGATAATAGGATGAGCGTACAATTATTGAGTCTTAATTAATAATAATATATGGCTGTAGATATGTGAGATACTGTTTCTGTCATTTTTGTGGTTAACCGGAAGGGGTTCAAGGCGTATGTAAACGGATTCTGAGATGAGCCTCTTTTGGTAGTTATAACAGTGGCTAAAATAGTGGTATGGTCAAAATCAAAAGAGTGATTAAGCGTAAGGGTATGCTCTGAAAGTTTGGAAGCGACTGGGTAGTGGGAAGATATGGATAATTTGTGTTGAGAAATACGGGATCTGAGGTGGTTCTTGGATTCTCCTACATATGAAGAATTACAGTTGGAGTAGGAGCAAGGAATAAGAAAGACAACGTTAGAGCAGTATTGGAGAGGAATAGGTTTTTAGACTCTCCTTCCTTCCCCACTCCCTCCCCCCCAAAAAATAAATAGAATTGAAATCTCTTATTAAATATGAAAAAAGAAATTTAAAAAAAATTACAAACATATATTTTCCACATTTTAAAGAAATTTCTGTCTTAATTTACCTTTTACTTGAAAATGCATTACTTATTTAAATTTTAAATTTCCTTCTCTACATAATGTACGGTCTTATTATTTAAACTTCCTTAAATAATTTTTTACATTCTTTAAAAAAAATAAAACAATATTTCCTCTGATGTATTACATAAAGGGGTTGTTAACATTAACTTCAATAATACTTAAACATTAGGAAATGCATAAGAAGTTTCTTTGGGTGCTCGATAGAACACTTGTGTAAGATATTTCTTTTTAGAAATATTAAAAAGTGATCAGATTCATCTTCAATATTATAACAACAATGTAAATTTTGTAAAAATCTTTCAACTTATTCATCTCAATCTGTTTTCTTCTTTTGGTATATTAAAATTAAAAGTATTCAAAAAGGCTCCATTTATATTTTATCAATAAGTGGAATTTTTGTATCATTTTTTTTTCTAGTTGCCGTAGACCCTAGATACTTAAATTAAAAAGTTAAATATATTTACCTTTTCAAATGTGATTCCTTATATATCTATATCACTGACATCGCTCCCGTTACTACAGCTTATATTTTGATATTATGATATGGTCTTTTGTTTTATCCGCATTTATTTCGAGACCTAGTCCCTTATTAGGTTTTTTCAACATAGTTGTATTTAGTTTATAGTTTCCTAGTACTCACATAATAATACCAAATCATCAGTATTTCCAAGTACCAGAATTTTATCATTTAAAGTTAAACCTTTTTCATTTGCACCACATTTCTAATAATGTATTCTAGTGCTAAATTAAAGAGGTTGGTCTATGTGTGGTCTTGAAGCTTCGCCAGATGGTGTTCGCAGGGGACACCTCGCTGAAATCCAGTCTGCTCAGGGGGTATAACATCGGGTTCCCTGCAGCGCTCCATAACGTGGTGGTGTAGGAGCCGTTCGAAGACCTTGCTCATGTGCGAGATGTGGCTGATCGGACGGTAGTGCTCAGGCAAGTCATCTTTCTTCCTCGGCTTGAGTAGTGGCATTACGATCCTGTTTCCAGGCAGTTGGGAAGTAAGAGGTCCGTATGCACGAGTTGAAAATGTTCAGCAGGAAGGATTTACCCTTCCTGGGAAGCATATTCAAGAGTACACTTGGGATTCCATCCTGCCCAGGCGCCTTGTTACACTTAGTGCGGCGTATTACCGACTCCAGCTGGCTGAAGGAGGAGAAGATGGGCTTCTCAACTGGACTCGGTGACCTCCCAACTGGTGTAGGACCATTAGACGTCCGCTCAACATCATTCCTGCATAGCTTGAGGCCAGGAGGACAGTCTGCTCCCCAGACGTCAACAGGTCGTTTCCAGCAGTATGTAGTACAGTCCTTCTGTTGGCTACAAAGTTCCTGACCAGCTTCCAAAACTGGTCCCTGTTTATGATATTTAAACGGTATTATTTTTTTTTTTCTGACCTCCTTTATTGAAAATATATA
>NW_027113075.1:495851-512030 GCF_000696795.3 Halyomorpha halys | reverse complement strand
AGGCGGTACACTACACGGCACACTAGCGAAACATTACCGGGTCAGCTATATAAAAAATAAAACAAATACTAAAATAACTGTCTCTTTATGAAATAAAATATGCTACATACTCCTTTGTGGACTATTCACAATTTATTTATTTGGTATACAAACCAAATTAAATTCACCGAGCTCCTGGTATCCAGCAGCCTCCCCCTTGTTGGGATCCTGATAGGGGTGCAGTAAGGAAAGAAACACATAATAAGTTAATGTATTGTGTGTTTCTTTCCTTACCACACCTACAACAATTTTATTGATTGCATCAATGGTCTACTACATCTACTACTACCCATCGTTATAAAACTAAATTAGTTTAAAGAACAAAATGATTGGCCCACTACTGATTTAATGTTGTTACAATACTGACACCGACTTGAACATAAAAAAAGTTTTATTCCTTTTAGTTTAATTCAGAGTCAAGTTTTTCCTTTTATTTGGTCGTTATGCTACTTTATTCATTTTTTTTTTTATATTTAGAAGAACTTTCAGAGTATTTAACAATCCTTTCGTAAGAAATTTACTACGATGTGTAATTGCTATATATCAATCAATGAAGCATTCCTTGGTATTATTATTTGCGAGACGTGAAAGTGGAGGAAGAGACCAGGAGACCCCTGTGGAGACAGTGGTAACCGACCATTGTTTTAGCAAACAATCCGCTCTCCTGATATAATATAGTCCTCTGAGAGTGCTCTTTGTTAGTGGTGTGTCAATAGAGGACGTACATCAGTTGATAGCGTTCTTCCATTCAAATACCATTTTCTGCCTGTGTTTCAGTCTAACAGGTGTTATTCATCCAAATGGTTGTGATGAGGTGATAAGCTTTTCCGTATTAAATTTTTAATTTTCAAGGATATTCATTAACGAAGTTTGAACGTATGTATGTATTTTATAACAAACTTCGCGGTTCATCAGCGGACCATTGTATAATTATCTTTTCCTCTACAATCTTTCCGATAACGTTTTCCGAGATAGAGGAGAGTCGTTTATTATTTTGAAGACGTTTAATCTTCCATAATAATGAAATTTAAAGTATTGACTTGGTAACCCATGGTTGGTTAGAATATAGAACCCTTAGGAACACCATATAAATTAGGATAGCAGAGGAGGGGGTTCGTTAGGTCTGATAATTGTTTGGGATTGCGTTAAGAAGCGAATGATTTAAAAACACTTTTAAATAAGGAGAAGTTCTGGACTGTAAAGAGGAGGGTTTCATGATCGTCTGAATCAACCAATTTTTGAGAAATCGTTAATGATTTTCTGCTTACCTGTGAAATATTGAATTGATATATTAGAAAAATATATACTTTTATCTTTGTTGTCAACCATTTTTTTAATCATTTTAATGATCTATTTTTTTAGTTTGTGGAGGTTAAACATAATAATCAGAATTTTATTCTTCCATAAAAATTCCTTTTGTTACTTTATAATTATATAGTATTTGGTTTCTCCACCTCCCTCCTCAAATTGTATTTGTATATGATTATTTTTTAAGAATTACTTTACATCAAATTCATTCTGTTATATTATATTTGTAGATTAATTGGATAGTACAATATGCTCACTTGCAAATTATTAGAACAGATTTTAAAATTAGAATTTTCAATATTTTTGCCATGAAAAACGTGTTGGTAGTTCATAGTGACGACAAAAATCAAATTTTTTAAATATTTATTTATTGCTATTAACAACTGTACATTATAATACATTTAGTAAATCTGATCTAAGTTAAATTGGAGTGTTTCAGGCGTGTAGAGAAACTACCCATTGGTAGCACTCTAATGACATTTTACATTAGCTGGTCTCGTGGCCATCTTCTTTTCAGGCGCCTCGGAGGATTGTCAGGAGTGGAAGAGGATGCAAGATTAGAAACTAGGGGGTTTGAGTGGTTAGAGAGTTTATAATGGAAGGAGTGATATCTAGTTCGGGCTAGATCGGTTACATAGGGAACATTAAGGTCTTTATGTATGATTTTATTTGAGACAAAGTAAGGAGCATTGAGGATTTTACGAAGGATTTTGGATTGTAAGGATTGAATACGAGAGGAATTTGAAGGTTTAGTGGAACCCCAAAGCCCAACTCCATATGTCCAGATTGGCCTTATTACAGTCATGTAGATCAGTCTTTTGTAATGTGTTGGAAGTTTAGACCGTTTGTAAAATTAAATGTAATTTAATCTTTCCGAACGCGATTAATGTACCTTATTATTTAAATCTAAATCTCGAGTTGTACTCAGACAGTAAATTCTGCTTCGCAAAGGATGGAAAGTCATGTTTAAAAACGTAAATTATGGTTTTATCGAATACCCACATTGTGGAGTGTATCAAATGTTACCTACTAATATTTCGAGGCAAGTGTCAAATGAAATCTCTTCAAAACTTACTGAAACTACGAGTCTTCAAAGATGCATTTTAATGAGAAGCTCATTTTATACCGAAAGATTGGTGACCTAAATTCGGTTGGATTAATTTCTCTTTGACTGATGAAATCTGAGATTATGGTCCAGTTAAATATGTGTTTAAATTTTTATTGTACCAAAATACAGACAGACCTAAAGTTATCAGAAGACTATATGATTCATATGAAGCATGTTAATTACATTCTTAGCACCCTTCCTCCCCCCACAAAAAATAATAAATAAATGAAAAGAATTGTAAAAAAACAAAACAAATAAAAGCTGATGTTAATTACTTGATATTTGAACTACATTTTATCTCTTCAACACTTGTAACATTTCATCCAACTGTATCTCTAATTCAGTTGCTTTATTAATAGCCTTTTAAAAATTAAATTATCTGGTAAGATTTTTAATTCTTAATAATTAGTGAGCGCCCCTCAGGTCGACTTCTAGGCTAGACGTCTGAATTTTTTTAGATCATGGTAAGCGAATTTGTACATCGCGTAGTGCGAATATCTAAAGAGAAAATTCTGTAAATAAGATTGTTTGGGAAAATGGGGTTTATTTTATATGTGTGTAAATAGATATAGAACGATAAGAGCCGAATTCAAATACAGACCAAGGAAAATGGTGTGTTGTCCGACCTTCGCAAAGTAGTTCGAAGGGGCAAAAAAGGTGTACTTTATATCTTACATTCCATTGGTTTATAGTTGTAGTTGATCAGTGAATTTAAGGTTTGCTCAGGATTGGGTTTCTTAGTAAAACTACTGAAACTTCAATCATTTATTATTTTGAATAAGCACCCTTAGTAATTAACCTAGAAAAAAAAAATACGTTCAGCGTTTACCAACCATAGTTTTTTCGATTCTACTAAGGCGATTTTTTTCAAATCTTGGACCAAAGTCATTGGTTAGCTTTGTTTGATCTTTAAAACTTTTCATTTATTTAAATTTTGTATAATGATTCCAATACATTTTTTCGCTGTTTGTTATTTACTTATACAATAGATAATCAATTTAAATAATAAATCATTATTGTAGGAAGATAGTCCGGTTGGCGATCAGTAAAGGTATCAATAAATAATCAAAGAAAACTATCTATTGTTAACCAATGTTTCGCCCCACTTTGCAGTGCCTTGTCAGGGCTAAAAAACAAGATACAAACATTGTAAGAATTGACAAAACATTAAAATAAATATACTGATAAAATACGAAAATATGTGAAAAAAAAATAAAACAATTTTTTGTTTTGTTTATAAAATATACAAAAGAAATAATAATAATAATTTAAGGAAAATGCATAAAGGAGGACTAGAAACTAGTTAATAGATACAGCCAGAACCCTGTTTCATAATGAAAGCTAATAGTATTAGTTCTAAATACAAGTATATAAACAACGTGTTAATTACCCAAATACTTCTTTTTTTTTCATAATAGGGAGGACTATTAGTGATATTACAGGAGTTAAAAAGTACCAAAGTACAAGTTACTATTGTACAAGTCAGTGTATTAAGTTAAATCGAAAAGACTAATAGTATTTGTTTGTACTTTATTATGAAACAGGGCTTTGGTGTGATAAAATTCTAAATACAGAACTAGAGTAATAAATTGTAGAAAAATATTCGTTAAAACTAGTTATAAAACTAAGGTGTAAAAAGGTAAACAGAAGGTGAAATAAATATGGTAAAGGTGAGGTATAGTAGCAAGTAAAAGGAAACGTTAAGAAAATTAATAAAAATAACAAATAAACATAGATAGGAGTACCTGTCAGATTGAAACAAAGATTCAGTGAAACTAGAAGGGAGAGGAGGAGGGCAGAGAATGAATAATTCTTATATCTTCAGCGCCCCCTCGTCTCACTCCATTTCTAAACTATTATGGTCACCTAAATGTTTTTTTATTTTCATTATTGTTTTTAATCGTATTTATTAATTTTTATCTTCACCCTATAACACTTACAAATATTGTTTTTTAAGTTTTTAATCACATTGTTACCTCTCTTATCACTAATTAACTTCAATGTACGCTCTATACACCAACTTAATACCCACACCACCTCTAAAAGATTGGCGACTACTCATTATTACTATTACTTGTTGCTGTGTTACTACTTACTATTTTTATCTATATTGTTGAAATTTTCTCTTAGTTTATTGTAGCACTATTTCTCTAATTTTTCAGATGGGTTATACAGATAAATAATATTGTAATTGTGTAATTTCCCGTCTCTCTCCGGCTCTAGTCCGTCCGCTTCATCTCCACAACTAGTAAGCTGGCTCCTATCATGACAGTTCTAGTCCGTCCGCTTCATCTCGGCAACTAGAACTGTTACTCTACCTCAGACTCTCTCACCTAGATCTCCTCTACCTAGTCAGTATCCAGGGATCATCCCCTTGCACGGCCTTCCTATCTTACCTATTAATGAATACGCCTTGTCGTGGGCTTCTGTAAAGTAGATATCAGGCTGGAGAACCACCTAAGACCAGTCAACCCCGACAAAGGTATCAAAATAGTAAAAGAAAACTATTTATTGTTAACCAACGTTTCGCCCCACTTTAAAAGGCTTCGTCAGGACTGACAGATTGAAACAGAAATGTGAGAAATTGGCATTTCTGTTTATGAAGGGAAACACTAAAAAATGAAACTAAAATTAATTCTATATTTTTTCGATTATTATTTGGAAACTTTGATCGTGTACTACGTTCAATTGTTACGGATACAGCCTGCCAGACCACGATATGTGATTTTGCAATAGATGATTATCAAAATAAGTCATAAAACAAAAATATATCTTCCCCCTTAACTTCGCTTGTAGCACTGGCTCTTGGACTTTTGCCAACTAAATCAAAGGGAATCTCTTGGGTTCGAAGATACTAAGCTGACTTGTTTTGATACATCCAATTTACATTCTAATATTGAATTATTATTCTCAACCCTCTCTTTCTGCTTAGAATAGATTGGTTACCTGTAGAGTTCCCCGTCCATCACTTCACAATTGGAGTACACAAAGAGATTAAACCATATAAAAACTACAAACCTATTTATAACAAATAATGGAGTATTTGTGATGCGTAGCGACGCAAATCAGCCTGTCATCATATGCCCTCCTTATTGTTAATCATTACTAACCACTTTCTCTTAATCGAATTCTATTGTGTTCTCGCATAACAATAATAATAGTACAATTCGAGAGGCTAAGTAAAGTAGAAAACTGTTACCACGGTAGGGTCTTGTAAGATGTTATTGTTATAATTTTTTTTTTGTTCATGAACCATTCTTATAGAAAGGATTAGTTTGGAGTTCAAGTTTTCATTGAATTGTAAAAGCACTACTATCATGTAAAAACTTGGCGATACTCTCTTAAAAACTTTAACTCACATTCAATAATCAAACAAAAAGTCCAGTATATTTAACCCTTTGTCCAGTATTTCTTAGGATAGGTAGTAGAACTGGAAATGAAAAGTAAAGTTGCAATTCATAAAATATTTCAATTGATTTTTTTATTAAATTAAGAAAATATATATAGTAATCTAACTTACTTATGTCAACACCTTTTATTATTTTTATATTCCGTATACCATTGAGCTGCCCATAGTGATAAGCTCATTGGTAAGGCAATGGACTACTAACACCAAGGAGCCGGGTTCGAATCCAACTGGGCAGTTATTTATTATCTGTTTCGCTGTAGCCGTTGAGTCATTCCTGTGGGTTCAGGAGCCCTCCAGGGTCCACCCAGACTTATAAAGTGGGTACCCTTAATTGGGTAAAAATCTGGTGGACGAGCGTGATTCTGACCAAACCACCTCGTAGCACAACCGTTCGTCTAGTGACAGTTCTTCCTTAATAAGCACTGCTCTCCTGACCCTTCACATGTTGTAGTAGTGGTAAAGATTTAATTTAATTTAATATTAGCAACAAAATGTAATACAATTTTCAGCCTGTCTCAAATGATTTTTTTTTTTTAGTTTTACAACCATCTTATCACCATGGCTAACACTATACATTACTTATTCAAAGACTATCCTGTATAGTGGCTATAGAATTACCTCATATCCCTGCCCTTAAACTAATAGGACAGGACAAGTTTATGATGTACAGGACCGTGACGAATCACGGAATTTCAAAAATATACTATCATTGTACAATAAGAAGAAAAGTCTTATTTGGTATGAATTCATACATATATTATAAACATATTTTTGTTAATATATTATGAGAAGGTGAAAATAAACTTCCTTTGGAGTATTATTATCAACTATATTTGGAATATTTATCAATACTATATACTTAATTGTACAACTCAGGGGTGATTCGACGGTGGGGGGGGGGGGAGAGGAATGATCCCGAAACGAAATATTTCGAACATTTGTCAACACCCATTTGACCAATCCCTTTTGACCAACGTATAATGGATTATATCATAATACACCGAATCCTCATTGGCTAAATTAACTATGCTGTGCTTATAACAGGATCACTGGTTAAACTTTAATTAATATAGGCACATATAATTAATAGACAAGTTTTATATAAAATATTATTTTAACTACTTTTTTATTTATTTTAAATTACTTGGGGACAAAACCTTTCTTAGCGGCGGACCAACCCCTACGTTAAACATTATACAACTGTTCATTTAATTGTACTATTTGTTGCTCAAATTGTGTTACAGTAATTTACATGTATTCTGTAGTTCATATTGTATTATTTTATAGGATATTTTATATTTTAGCAGGAAAAAAAAAATTCAAGTAATTTTAATTTCCTTTATTATTTTTCTTTTTTCGCAATATGCGTTCTGTATAAGTTAAACTCAATTTTTCACAACCCATTTTTATTATATCACCTCATATGAAAAATAAAATATTTCTCATTGATAATTTGTAAAATAATATATTACTCGTTGATAATTTGTAAAATAAAATATTACTTGTTGATAATTTGTAAAATAAAATATTATGTGGTGATCACTAAAAACGTTTTTATATAATTAAGAGATTTTAAAAATATTCTAGATTTCCGAAAAAAATAAATATATCAAAAATATATTTATATTCTAGATTTTGTTTTTCTAGGAAGTTTTTATTCTTTATATATTGAGATGTTGAGATATATATTTATTCCTTTAGAATATTATCAATCCTCTATATTTACTGGAAGAATCATTCGGGCTGTTCCCCAATCTTCTAGTACTATTATTCCTACAATTGTGACATTTAATTCAACATTAATCAACGATTTATGTTTATTTAAATATATTTATATAAAATTCGCCATAGGAAAATCTCAAAATAAATATATAAATATAATATACGAATATATATATATAAACATACTAGATAATATATAAGTACAGTATATTAGTTGAAAATTTTAACCGAAAATATTTTCTACAAATATATTGTATATTTCTGTCTTCATTTGTTTCCTGTAAATGTTGAGAATTATTATTTTTTAGGGCTTGAAATAGACGACAACCCATAAAACATTGTCGACGTAATTCAATATGTTGGTCAGAGTATATGGAACCTCAAAAATAAATGAAACGATTCATGAGACCTTTTTTACATCCTTGTCCACAACTACGGTACTAGTAGTGGAAAAAAACCCAGTTATTTCACCACAACTTTCGATTGATTTAATGAAAATTACTAGTCAAAATTGATTAGTCTGTCAAGTATAGTTAGGGGAATACAAAATGGCGACTGTTTCAAAATGTTAAAAAAAAATTCAACCGGAGCCTCATATCATTGAAACTACCTATGACACTAGAGAACCTAATAGAAGATGCTTTAAAATAGAATAAATTTGCTAATATATGAGCTAGGGTAGGGCTGCTTACGTTAAATAGTCCCCGAGATACAGTTTTAAAAAAAAATATAGTCATGAAATTTGTATTGAAAAATCATTAGTTAGTGAATTTATTGTGGGAGATCTATATCTAAGGAATCATGAGACGTAGGAATGTTTATTAGCACTCAAAATTTAAGCTAGTATAAATGTGCTATAAAGTTTATGACGTTTATCTTTGTAGGAGTAGTAGTTTTCATGATACTCGCTAAAATAAATTAACAAGATAATGATTTGTTTGGACAAATTTTGGTTATGAAAAGCTATATCTCAGGAACCTTTGGACATACAGATGTCAGCTAGCAATAAGATAGTTTAATGTGCTATAAAGTAGTTTATAATGTTTAACTTAGCAAGGGTAGTAGTTTTTATGATTTATAAATTTTTCATATGAAATTCTGTCCGAACTACTAGAAATCAATTTATTTTAGCAAGTATCATGAAAACTAATAATTCTACGAAGATAAACTATCTAGAACATTAAGCATAGGCACACTTGCCTTAATTTGTGTGCTAACAGACATTTCTACGTCTCATGGTTCTTGAAATATAGATTTCTCACAATAAATTCAATAACTACTAACTTTTCAGTATATATAAGTTGCTTTTTAAAAAACCGTATCTTGGGAACTATTGAACAGCTCGGTTAGGGCTCATATTTTAGTCAATTTACTCTACTTTAAATGATGTTCTATAAGGTTTTCTAGTGTTGTAGGTAGTTTTAATGATAAAGTACTCGGAATTAATTTTTTTATACGTGGCACACTAATCAATTTTGACACCTAATTATACATAGTTTACAATCACGTGTTAAAACATTTCTTGAAATACCTGACTTTTTTCTCCTCTTGTACAATATGGCAGGTTAAAACTCGGGTTACCAACATGTTATTGTCGCCATTGTTTACTATTTGGATTTTTATTCAAAGTTACTATAGAATTAAAACGAAATATTGAGTTTAGTTTAAAGAAAAACAAAACATTTGTTTTTTTTGTCTTTTTTAGGTTTTTATCTTTTTTTTCTTTTAGGTTTCTCAAAATAATTACCACATGACCCACGCTTGTTCTTATCTCAATCTGCCTTGAAAAAAGATGAAAGGTTTTGGATTCCAATAGCCAGGAACTCCAAAGAGTTTTGTGAGTTATATGTAAAAATTCCTGCTCGATTACAGTTAGTATGCAATATAAATCGATTTGTTGGTTTTTCACATTTTACTCTAAGGAAAATGGTCTTCCATGTCCTTTCTTTCAAAATAGTACTTTAGGCATTCCTTGTGTGCGACGGCGTAGGCCAGTTTATGTATGAGTAAAGACTCATTAACCTATTCAGGTAGAAACATTAACTCTGGTTTTTATAAATATATAAATTAAAAAATAAACACATCTGTTTCAAAATATTTTTTACTATCTGGATTATCTTTATTTAAACTCAGCACTTCAGTATTAAATACTCAACATTCATGTATTTCTAGAATGTTAAACATTTCCTCCTAATATATCCTTATTAATCACAAGATGAAATATAAATATGAATGGTTAAATTATTCTATCTCCGCCATAATAGACAATGAATACAAATTATTTGGAATAATAACTGTAATCACGGCATAATGAGCTGCGACCAAAAAAAAAATTAACAATCATGTGGTTTCATTCCAATATATATATTATTTCCCTGTTCTGACCTCGGGTATTTTCTTTTAAAAATAGAAATAAAATTACTGCAAATTATTATAGAATGGTTTATTATTTCTGAATAATCATAATATATATATATATATATGTATATATTGTTTTTTTATAGGCTATCAATTTTAAGGTTTTGATACGAAGATTACAAACTCTATATCTTTTCAGTAACCTAGCTTTGACGTGTGTCTTTTTTTCCGATCGATCTAAAACAGAAAATAATACACGAATTAATAATAAATTGCATAACGTAAATGAAACATAAATCAAATTAAATATAATCTTTTTCTACCGTTGGATCTTGAAGGTATCCAGTGAAATACTAATCTGAGGTTTTCATGTGATTATTCCTTGAGAATTCTACTTAAATATTTGGAGATGAGGGGCCTCCATGTTGGACATGTGTCCACTCCGCAATCTGACAATTTGCACAGTTTGAGGCATCATACTTTTTTTATTTTTGTGATTCGTCCTCCTTCGGTTTACCATCTTATTGTTAAAGTAATATAACCATGTAAAGCCTTCAAATAGTTCCTAATTTAATGTTTTTATCAACTAAAGAAATTATATTTTCTATGGATTACCATTTTTTGAAAAATGTAAAAATCATCATTTATTTTTTAACTTATATCATAATTTAAAAAAAATATATGCATTAAACATAAAATTGTATACAATACATTACATATGAAGAAAATCGTACTCTAAACTTTAATTTTATTTCTAGTTTTTGTTGTAGAAGTGTATGCTGCAATGCCCTTTTCGGTTTTTCACTTAAGAAATATTTACAATTGGGAACGATCGAAAAAAATTATCCCAAAAAAGATTAATATTCAAATTGAAGTTTTCAATAGGAAAACCATAATGAATTCCTACCCCGAAGTTAGATGCAGCAATAGTACAATTGTGTTTGTATGGGTGTCAGCCGTAAGACTGCAGGTATTGCGAAACATAATATTTCCGTAATATCTTTTTATGATGATAGTTTTGACTTGGGAACCAAATGACGCAGAGATTGCTGGTTCTATCTCAAATTGACCAAGACGGAATTCTGTCCTGAAAAAGTGCGTTTTAAAGCCAAGGTACAGTTCACTGGCGGCCAGTCTTATATGATTCTTCACCACCTGAAAATCCTGTTTAGCTATTTTTGTTTTTCACTAAATTCTTCTTCAACGTAATGTTTTAACTGATGTTGTTTATTTAATATATAATGTAATTTACATACGGACTAATCAGATGGCTTGATTTTGGATGAATTATTCAATACCAAATTCACTTTATCTCGCCAAATCTTGAATTTAGATTGGCCCAGTGATTTAATTATAAAATTGATGCACTACTTTTACCAATATGTATCGTGACAATTAAAACGTTTTGGATAAAAATGAGGTTCTATAGAAAATCAGCTTTGGTCAGAGTTGGTGGAGTAGTACAAGGTATGGAAGTAAAACCGAAAGTTGGTAGCTTTGGAAAGAAATAATTTTACTGTTCTACAACTACTAGGTAGAGAAAGTAGTATTGTAATCGGGTCCAATTTACGATGTTCAGTTTTCAAAAAACAAAAACAAAAACAAATGCATCTTCGATCACTTGAATACGTGGCAATTTTTTTTTTGGGGGGGGGGGAGGGGAGGTTCAAATTTTGTGTATCGATTCAGATTTTTTGTAAACAATAGCCGGAAAAGTTTTTCCCTAATGAAAATTTCCTAAAGTCTTCTATTTAAAGCTCTATAAATTTCCGTATTATATAGAATTAATGTTCGAGAAAGAGGAGGAAAAAAGTCATGACGAATAGTAAATGTTATGGATTTATCTATTTTAAGGATAAACTTTATAGTTAATAAATAAGACAATATAGAATCATTTGAGGAATAATTAATTTTTATACAGAATAACAAAAAATCACAGTGTGTGCGTGAAGGGCAGGTGCTATCTTACTTATGAGAAGAACTTGAAAGTCGAAGAAAATTATTTTAACACTTTGTAGGGTTGTGGACTTGAACAAGTTAGAAATAAGAGGAATACTATATTAGAATCTTAGGTAATTGCAGGGTATATATAGAGAGGTAGCCAAAATGTAACCTGTGTGAATTTATAATTTTGATGTCAGCGAAAATGGTTCATCGATTCGTTGCTGAGCACGAAGATCCGGTTGCTGGACTAGAAATAAAAAACAGAGTGCTCTTACCCAGGTAGACGTTTATGTGGATGAAGGTGGTATCCTCTCTCTTCTTATTTTCCTCTCTCCGTGGTACCCGTCCCCAGTCGGGGAGTCACTTTCCAGAGTTACTCTCGCATGATAATTGAATTAAGGAGGAGAACTAAGATGTTGTTCGTATGGTTCAAAGAAGGGCATATGCGTGAATTGCGGGAAGCAACCTTCTTTTCATATTTTCCTTTTAAACAATATGTATTCAGAAACATATACACATAAGGTGTCACGCTCACTATACATGGTACACCTCCTAACTTCAACAATTTTACTAATTTTCATTTTTTTCCTCTGGGCCATAACTTGTTGCTTATGTTCACGTTATGAGATTGTTGTCATTTTTAAAGCCTTCTTTATGATGACGTTTCAATCAATAAATATCTAATTCGTAATGAACGTTTGTTCAAATTTCTGTACTGAATTGAATTCTAAAACGAATTAGTTCTTCTTGTTTGTTTCTTTCGATTTCTGATTTTTTTTTTTTTTTTTTAAAGCGTTTTATAGTGCGGAAAATTGAAAAAAATTTTTTTAGAAATTTTAGCGATGTACACCTGCAGGACGCTTCAGCTAGATGAGGTATCTCAATTCATCTATTTCGTATGCTTCCGATTTAACCCTCCAGTGACCATTGTCACTTACAGGTGACACAATGTTGAGAGAGTATAAAAATAAGTGGATATATTTAACTATTTAAATGCACCCTGATGGCTTCATTTGAATTATTTTTTAATAAATAAATAGGCATTGGTCTGTTACGATAATCTTACTCGTATTAATAATTTTGTTGAAGGCATCCTGAGATTTCAGTACCTTATCGGTATTAAAGGCTGAAAACTTCTGAGGATTTTGATTAAATTGCAATAGAATGAACCGGATTCTGAATAGTTCTTCAATGATATACGTTGAACTGCTGATAGATTAAAGAAAAATGCGCTCCACTTTAATATTCTTTAAGTGTAGATTGTTTCAAAGAAGTAATAATGAAAATCACTTCATTACAGTGGCACAATTATTATGGCTTGCTAAGTTATTTTTTTGTGAGATTAAAAAGCGATACTAACTGTTCAAAACATTGTTAAATGCTTTATCCTTGTGGAAAAAAAAACAAGTAATTAAATTACCATTACAGACAGACTTCGTAGAATGGAAAATAACATTGTATTTCATGCTGTTGATCAGGTCATACATGCAATTATTTAAAATTAAATAATAATATGGTAAAAGATTTTTTGAGGTCAAAATAAATATGTATAGGTTTTTTGTCTAAAAAGGATTCCAGCTGTTGTTCTAGAAGTAAATTTTCTTGAGCTAAAACCAATACGATACCAAAAAAAAACAAAAACAAAAACAAGAAATATTACTGGTAAGCTATTATTGTAATGTTTACTTAATTAATTACTTAGAGAGACGATTGTGGCTGTGGACGTTGGGGCGTGGGCTCGACTGCTACGGCCTGAGCTAATATTCAAATATTTTGTCTTAATTTATTAATTCTGTGGTCAATGTTTTTTGTTTCACTATTTACTATACTGAAAACTCTTTAAGTGATGAATTAACCCGAGAAGTCAGGTAAATATCATCTTCATACGTACATAACTTACCACATAAATGTAATATCAAGCTATATGTGGATATCAAACTTGTTTATCACAATGTGAAGTGTTAGATTGAAGAAAGTTTTAGACAGGGCATCGTCTTGCATTACGCCAGTTAAAATAATAAGGTCATAGCTCATTTTAATTTTACCATCATTATTGTTCAGTCTCATAATAATTATTCGTATGAGTTAATTAGGATAGTAATAAAGCATCGGTCAGTTTCGCTCTATTGACATTATCGAATGCTTGACTGTAATCTATGAAGAGAACAAATAAATCAATTTTGTATTTTTTCTTACGGTAATATTCACTTCTAATGTTTTCTGCATAGTTGTTCAGCTTTTTCAATAAGATGCTTGAGAATATTTTATGTGCCATTATAAGAAATGAAATTCCATGACAATAGTTACATTCGAGTTAAACATAATTGTGATAATTATCATACCAATTCATTAACTGCACATTTCGAAGAACTCCTTCACTTACTTAGTAATGTATATGTATATATCATTCATGTCGCCATCGCCTCAGAGGTTTGGCTGGGACATCACTGGTAACCTCTCTGGTCTTCATTATCTATTGCTGACTGCACCTGTATTTGACATGACTGGAAGAGACTGGTGAAGTCATTGGCCATTTTATGAGAACTGAAAGTCATTGTATAGGTTCGCTATCGTAAGAGACGTTGTACAGTGGCCTGAAACGCCGAAAAATGCATAATTTTTAGTTTCTATGAGTAAAGTCTAAGAAAAGAAAAAAGTCTATTAACACCATTGCTTAATACAGGAAATGTATGTATTAATTACTTAGTCCATGTTAACATTTTTTAAAATAATTACTAGACGATCTGCGTTGAATATAGTAAAGTAGTTTAAAATGTTTAAGTATCTTTGTGAATGATTCTTAAGGTCACTTGAAGAGGATTACAGACCTTTTATCTCCTTGTCTACCTTGAGAACAGTGTTCATTGGAACTGAAGTATGAAGCTTATGAGTTTTTATCCAATCCATTTTTTTTCTGCGTAGAATTAGGACCATAGTAGAAATTCAGGAAATCTAATGAAGCTCTTAGAAATTAAACAAAATAAATATTTCAATGCTGATCGATGGAAATTATTCCCATCCATAATTGTACCTTAAGAAATCCAGGTAAGAAAACAAGGTAATCCAAAATAAAGATTTTTATATGAACATCGGTATTACATTTTAATTACTTAAACTGTGAACATCCAGTCAGTCATAACTTATTCATTGACCAAATTGGTGCTGCTTAACTTAATGTTATGAGTACTTGTATGCCAAAAAAACCTGATTCCATCCTACACTTATTGGTAAAGCAAATGTCATTATTTACACGAAAACTTATAAAATGTAGAAGTTGTTATCTATACATTTTAGCTCATTTAATTCTTTTTTTTTTATTTGTTTATAGGGCAACCCTAGTTACAAATAGAGTTAGCCTGTAAAGTACATAATTTAGCAATTATTGTAATTATAATTAAATAATAATAAAAAAAGTGAACAAACTATTTGATTATTATATAAACTAATAACAAACCAGAATATCCAAATGGTGAATTAAAAATCATAATATAAGCTAATAACTAACAGCAAACCCAAACTGGGGTTATCTACATTAGTCAGAATGGAAAAAACAGAACAAAAACAACATTTCTTACTTAATAAAATAAAATAAACAAAAACCATACATCTTATTGTGAAGATAACTAATAACAAACAGTAAACTCAAACTGGGATTATCTACATTAATCAGAGTGAAAAACAGAACAAAAACGAAATTACTTACTTAATACAATGAAAGAAACAAAACCAATACCAAAACCAAACCATACATCTTATTGTGAAGATAACTAATAACAAACAGTAAACCCAAACCGGGATTATCTACAATAGCCAGAGTGAAGAAACAAAACAAAAATGACATTACTAACTTAATAAAAGAAAATAAACAAAATACTATACATCTTCCTTTCCTTCATATAATACTATCAGCAATTTTCTTATTTTTTTTTTATTTATGGCACATTATAGAATAAGATTACTATTTCCTAAAACTGCAATTTCATCAGTTAATGCAGCTAGTTATATAAAGTTGAATTGAAATGCCACTCTCACAATACAAACCACTATTTTGTAGTAAAAATATATTCGGAGATAAAACTACCCTTCGAGATAGTTGTTATTCAATTATATTAAAGTATATACATTTATAGGTGGAACATAAAAAAAAGCTAATGATCGGAATAATAAAAGGAATTATAAAAATAGTAAAAATGTAGATGCTGTAGCTTAAGCGCAATATAGTATTAGATTGAAGGAGATATTTGATTTAAAACTTAGGACATAAAAAACACAATAAAATCATATATATATA
>NW_027113075.1:477823-495686 GCF_000696795.3 Halyomorpha halys | reverse complement strand
AAAAGCCCAAGAGAAGAAAAAAGGCAGTTGTTTCACCCCAAATTTTGGTTACATTAATTAAAACTATGTATAATTACTAGTAAAAATTGATGAGTCTACCTAGTATAGGTAGGGGGAATAAAAAATGGCGGCTGTTTCAAAACCTAAAAAAAAACCATTAATTTTTCAGTCGGAGCTCTATATCATAAAAACTACCAACAATATTAGAAAATCTAAGAGAAAATTATTTAGAGAAGAGTAAATTTGCTGAAATATTAGCCCTAAAAGAGCTATTTACGTCCAATAGTTCTCGAAATATAGATTTTTAAAAAGCAAAATTTCTTAAAAATCTACTGAAAGATTAGAAGTTAGTTAATTTAATTATTTAAAATTTAATTTAAATCTCAGGAACCATGAGGCGTAAAGATGTCTATTAGCACTCAAATTAAAGCTAGTTTAATGGACTATAGAGAAGTTTATGACCTTTACCTTCATAGGAATAGTAGTTATCATGATATTTGCTAAAATAAATTGATTTATAGTTGTTCAGACAATAAGTTTCATTTATGAAAAACTTCATTTCAGAAACCATTGGAAGAACAGATGTCTCCCAGCGTTCAAATAAAAGCTAGTTAAATTTACTACAAAATAGTTAATTATGTTTATCTATTAGGAGTAGTAGTTTTTATGATATTTGACAAAATAAGCTCACAAAATGTTAATTTCTAGTTGTTCGTATAAAATGTTGGATTTAAAAAAAAAATATATCTCTAGATCCATAAGACGCACATATGTCTGCCGACACTCAAAATAAAAGAAATTTAACCTACTATAAAGTAGTTTATGACACTTATCTTCGTAGGGGTAGTAGTTTTTATGATATTCACATATGAATATAAATTTGGTAAATAAAAATTTGTTGGAACAACTATAAATCAATTTATTTTAGCGAATTTCATGTAAAATATTACTCCTACGAAGATAAACATAATAAACTACTTTATAGCTCATTACTAACTTTAACTTGAGTGCTAATAGACATCTGTACGTGAAATGGTTTTTGAGATATAAAATAAATTTTCAAAATAAATTCACTAACTAGTGATCTTTCAGTACGTCCCATACAACATTTTTATGAAATGTTGCTTTTTAAAAAGCTGTATCTCGAAAACTATTTAACGTAAATAACTCTATTAGGGCTCATATTTTAGCAAATTTACTCTTCTTTAAATGACGTTCTCTTAGGATTTCTTGTGTTGTTCCTTCTTTTTAAGATATAGAGCTCGGAATGAAAAATTATTTTTTTTTATCGCTTTGAAACAGCCGCCATTTTTTATTCCCCCTACCTATACTTGGCAGACTCATCAATTTTAACTATTAATTATCCATAGTTTTGATTAAAGTAATAAAAGATGGGGGTGAAATAACTGCCTTTTTTCTCCTCTTGGGCTCTTGTACTATTAGGCTGGGTTGTCTAAGTTGTAACCCCTAAAAATATACACATTACAAAGAACCATCAATTTTAAAACAGATACAAGGAATTTTAACAAACTCTAAGCAGATATCATTAGAATACTAAAAATACAAGCAAATTACATAGTTACCTTTCATATCACAAAATAAAAATACAAATGATAAAGAATTGTTAACAATTAAAAATAGACAGAAATAATTGGATGAAACTATCATAATAGGAATATGAAGAAACAGGGAAAGAGATATTTAAAACGGTGTACAGATTCACGATAATCGGTCCCAGACCGAGTTGTTATATAGCAAGTCAACCATGTACTCTAAATTTTCCAAAGTTTTTAAAAAATGCTTAAAATAAAATATGTCATGTATATTGATATAATAAATAAGAATAATTTAGGAGAGAAAAAAAGTATGTAATTTTCTGAAGATGGGCGTGCATATCCCCGGATCGTTCTCAGAACTGAAATGTAAAAATAGAATAATTGTTAATAATGAAATTAGAAGTGATGAAATGTATTAAAGTCACTATTTTATTGAAAATATGCTATTCTTTTATTTTATTTTTCCAATTCGTCTCTGTAACCCCAATGCGAATAAGGAAAATCAGGTTTTAAGATTTCTCATACCTTGGTCTTATCTATCATATAATCTCAAATATATTAATCTTGAATTATTTAGGAAAATTAATTTACGCTGTCATGATTACGACGTCTAGCTTTTTTTTAAGTTAAAAAAGAAAGAAATATAATTATTCTGTACTTCCTCATGAATGATTTATCATCATGATCCATTACACTTTTCATCTAAAATGATGAATACCTCATAATTTACTCGTCAATTTTATTTTATTTTTAAAAATAATTTTTTTTCCATTCCATACTTTATTATTTTTTGTAGCTACTACACATTCTACATCTACAAGGTCTTGCATTGAACTTCAAAGATCGTTATTCAATGGCCATTTATGCACTTATTTATACAGTGAGGCAAGTTTAGAAATTATCATACTATTTATTTATTGACAGTGTTGGGAAGTTCTTTAGATAAAAAAATGTACCTGAGAAGAACTTTGTCCATTCTCAACCTGTGTTGGTATTGTGAAAAAAACAAATATAATTATGAATAAAAAAATATTGTAATAAATGAAACGGCTTATAGTGGAAACTTGATACGTTATTTAAAAAAAAAAGAAAAAAAGAAAAATACAATCTGATTACAAATAAAAAGATATCTTATACATGCAAGGAAAAAACAAAACAAAGAAAACAAACAAAAGTAACACCTTAGAACCAACCTTGATAAAAAAGAAAATAAATATAATTACATATATTAAAAAAAAATGAAGTACACATGTATAAATGAAACAACTCAAGAAAAAATGAATGTCTAATTACGAGTTTCTTCTCACTATTACAACAGAATTTGGAAGGTAAATACCCTTATTTGCTCTTCACTTCTAAAACGTGAAGCGAGCACTTGGGTGGCTGGTACTGACGTGAGTAGTAAGAGGTCCGGAACAAGTAATACCATTTTTGTACAAAAATGGTATGCAAAAAAATAAGAGAGATTGAAAGAACGTCCTTCCAGCATTGTTGTTGCGAGACTACTGACCCACGTATTAGAATACGCGAGACATAAACAAAGTCGGGCGTAAACAATTGAAATCCGTAGTCGGGTGCTAATGTTGATATCTTTCTGTCTTACATTGACACTAAAAATAGTTCTCGTTCTTCTGTTAAGCTAACAATAATGAACATATAAGGAGGTTGTATTTTAAATGTAATTTAATTAATTTTCAATAAAATTAAAGAAACAGACAATATAATTTTTTTAAGTTTGATACCTAACGTTTTTCATTCGGATCCCGTGAATGTTTTGAAACAATTTAAGTTCAAAGTATAGTATAAAGTTCTGTGTTGTAGTAAGTTCCCTCTTAAGCCGCCTATGGTCACTGTTACGGGGAACCCGGGTCCAAGAAAGTACTTCATATACTACTCAATTCATTTATTTAGCTTTATCTCTAGTGTTCCAGATGTGATTTAAATGTGCCTTTTTATTTTTGTGCCAAGATATGTCACCTCTTCAACTGGTTTAACTACTTTTTTTTTACCTCCTATCTTGTATATTTCAAGCATTGCAGATGAATTCCTATCAAATCGTAGTTTAAAGTGAAAAGCTCTGGTATAATTGTTTTTAGTGTTTTACTTTATGTTTTTGTTGGGATATTGATCACGAAATTGAAGCTGTTCAACAATATTTTTTTTCTTGGAAGATCTGAGAAATAAATGAGCACTTTTTTTCGATTACTTTGGTTTGTAACTTGCAACGTAAGTTTTTAAAGCGAATGGTATTCGTATATTAATATAAAGATGTGAAAATTATCTTCAATTTCTTTTCTAGAATTTTTCAAAAGAAATTGTGTGATTTTTTTGTACTAGGGCAAATGCAAATTCCCTAAAGCATGAAGTAGAAATAAAAAGAATTAAAAAAAAATAATGCTAAAATCACATTTTTTGTAGTGTTTTTGACTTATAATAAACATACATAATAAGCTTTTATGGTAAGGTAATTCTATATTCATCTTCTTATATATTTTTTTCTTTACAATGTCTGGTTTTCGCCAGTGAAACTAATTTTACACATGTTTTTCAGCATTTCAGATTAATAGGTATAATCTCTTTTTTTTCTTTTTTTTTTCGTACCCTCCTGTAAAGATTTAAATTGGTAATTAGTACGTACATATGGTGAGGTGTGTCATGTGTACAGCTATGGGGTATGAAAAACGTTAGCTATCATACTTGGAAATTATTTTGTCTGTTAAGGCCGCAAAGTCATCTTTTTGTTTCTTTACTATACCCCATCCTGGATTCCAATCATATAATCCCCGATCACCAGTTTGGATTCCAAACATCACACTCTACTATCTAGAGAGGCTATATTCTCTGACATTTCTAATATAGTGCTGCTCGCGTCCGTATCATTGATACACGTGCCCCCCTGAATAGCGCTAAATGAGCAGTAGCTGTCGCCACAACAGCCCACAGAATATGACAACTACGGCACTTAACCGTAATGCAAACGGCCTTTCTAAAGGCCATCAAAACTCCAAGCTCAAAATTATTTTTTGGAATGCTGGAGGTCTAACACATGATAAACATACAGAATTGAAGATTATTTTGGAAAAATATAATATTGACGTTGTTGGTCTTTGCGAATGTGGAGCTTTAACTGAAAAAGACTTTATAAGTATAAAAGTATACCAAATGAAAATATTGACACGTGGACGTCAAGTGGCCTCAGGAATGGTAGTTTATGTTAAAAACCATCAAGTCACTAAAATCGATATAATTACGACTATGACAGCAACAGAGTAGTCTGAGGTGATGCGTGCCAAAGTATGGAATGGGAGATGCATGAGGAAGATCTATTTTATCTATAGCACATCGGGAAACAAGCTCTTTTGGAAGGCTGGGATGAACACTCATTACTGATGGGAGACGTTAATGCATGCACTCATGGATTTGAGGTTATAAAAAGAATAATCAGGCAGGTGATGTAGTTGAAGATCTTATCTATTCGGGACAATGTAATTTCGTAGATAATGTGCAGAAGCAACCAACATTTCTCTCCTATAAAGGTGACCAGACGCACCCTGACATTGTTCTCTGCCATCCATCACTTACGCGGAAAATTAAACACGATCTCATTTCACCTCCGGGTGGAGCTGGTCACAAAATCCTAATTATAGAAGCTGAAAGTCGAACATTTCGCACTGAACACAGGGAATCTCGTTTTCCTCGTTGGAATCTGAAAAGAGCAAGATGGGAAGATTACAGGAGAGATAATGCGGATAATCATGATAAAGGAGGACATTCTGGGCCCAAATGTTGATCAAATTGTCCAAACTCTAACAAAAATTATTTTGAAATGTGGCTTCCGAAATATTCCTCGTGGACAAGTTCGAAAATTTAAACCTTACTGGAATATCGAGCTAGAAAAGTTAAAAAAGGGAAAAGACGAAGCTCGTAGCCGTGCAGAGAGAACAGGGCTACGGTCAGATGTGTTGGTGCTAAGAAAGACAAGTGCCCAATTAAGAGATGCCATTATCTGTTCCAAAAGACAAACATATAATAACTTTCTGAAGGAGATGGACTTCAGGAAGGATGAAAAGAAGGCTCACGCTTTTATTTCGAGGATAAACGGAGAGAAAATTATAGAATATGAGCCTATTAAAATAGGGATCAAGTAAGTTACTACTGAGAAGGATATAGCTGAAGTGTTTTGAAAGAACTATTGCAAGATCAGTAATGTTACACTCCCAGAAAAGATTAAAAACCAAGACTTATTAGAGAATCTGGGTTGCTTAAATTTAGATAATAGCATGCTTTTCTGTTCACCCTTTTCAAAATTGGAACTGGATGTTGCTCTGAGCAAACTAAAAATGGGGAAAAGTCCTGGTCCAGACTGTCTATTGCCTGAATTCTTGAAAAACTTGGGAAAGAAAGCTAAAGATATTCTTTTAAGATTTATAAATTTGACGTGAAAAAGCCATGTCCCAGCACAATGGAAGAAAGCGGAGGTTCTACCCATCTTAAAAAATGGAAAACTAGCTGACGATATCAACGGTTACAGGACTATCTCTCTAACGAGCTCACTCTGTAAACTAGTTGAACGAATGGTTATAGCGCGTCTACAAGAATATCTTGAGCCAAAAAAAATTCTTTCAGACAGACGGAGGCGGGTTTCAGGAAGACGAGAAACACGGTTGAGCAGGTCATCAGATTCCCTCAGGAAGTGAAAGATGACTTCCAAAGAAGACAACATACGCTTGCAGTGTTTATTGACTTCCAAGCTGCTTTCGACTGGGTATGGAGGAAAAAACTTATTACTAAGTTGAAAGGTATGGGTATAGGTGGCAATCTTCTCTTATGGATTCGATCTTTTGTGGGACAGAGATTTATTAAGGTCCGCTATGGTAGTTCAGTGTCCAGTTATCGGCAAACTAAACAAGGTGTACCACAGGGCTCAGTCCTAAGTCCTTATTTATTCAACATAATGATTAATGATCTAGTTGAGAGGATAATGATTAATCACCCTGGGATCCAAGCAATTCTTTTTGCGGATGACCTGGCTATCTGGAGAACAAGTTCTAGTATGGGTGGTCTGGAAGAAACTCTAAATAAAGTCATGAACACGCTACACGACTGGGTGAAAGAAAATGGAATGACAGTTAATCCACGAAAAACTGTGTCTCAAGTGTTTAGCCTTAGTACAAAAGAACCTGAGGTTCATTTATACTTTAAAGGCGAAGAACTAACCAGAACTGATAAAGCAAGCTATTTAGGGATCACACTGGACTCTAAGCTGACCTGGCTAAAACAAATCCATAAAGCAACTCAGAAAGGACAATCAAAACTGAAGATGATGAAAAGGCTAACAGGGACTAAATGGGGAGCATCCCAAGACGTACTCAGTACGGCCTACCAATCTTACGTACGGCCTTATCTGGAGTATGGAGCTGAACTTTTAATAACCTCCTCCAAAGCAGCGTTAGGAAAGTTAGAGAAAGTTCAAAATCAAGCCTTACGCATAATCACTGGCGGTGTGAAATCGACTCCCATTACAGCTATGGAACTCCAAGCAGGTCTCGAACCATTACAGGATAGGAAGGAGAAAACTGCTCTGTGTCTTTATGAAAAGCTTATGCGACGAGAGGAACACTGGTTGGATTATCGTAAAGCGAATGAACGACAGAGGTCCCATCGCACTTTTCTTTCGAAAGCTGAGGAAATACTTCACCAGATAGACCTACCAACTGATGAAAGACAGATTATAAGTATCACCTACATGCCAAAGCACGATTCCGCTGAAGTCTACAGGCGACTCAAACTGGCATGTGGTCGTAAGTACTCGTAACTGGCATGTGAAAGATTGCCCTGAACCCGAGCTTAGAGCTGCTGCACTAAAAACAATTTATGAGCTATACCCCATAGAGCAATGGCTACGCATTTATACCGATGGGTCTGCGTCCGGTATTAACAAGGGAGCTGGAGCAGGTGTATATTCAATCAACTTCCAATTGTCATTTCCCGTTGGAGCTGGATGTGATAATTATGATGCAGAAATGCAGGCTGCTTTGCGATGGGAGCCACTATTGAATGTAATGACAACACGGTAATCTTCAGCGATCCCAAGCCCTAATACAAAAATTAACAACACCAGAGTCACCCACGGAAGAAAAGTGCAGAAACGTGGCTACTATCATGAAGAAAAGAGGAAGGGCTATAGCTCTGCAGTGGATACCAGGCCATGCTGGCATAGATGGTAATGAGCAAGCTGACAAGTTGGCTAAACTTGGTTGTGCAGAGAACCAGCCTGTTCTACCACTTTCCTACAGAACAGTGAAATCACTAATAAGCTCTTATTGTAAGGACAGAACAAGTGCTAGACACAAAGTTCAAGCGGAAGGAAAGAAGTGGGAGAGCCTACTGGATAAGGATAAACGAATCCCTGGCAATCTTAGCAGAGCTGAGAGAGTTGCCTGTTTTCGGCTAGTAACAGGACATGATCTGCTCCAAAAACACCTTCACCGAATTGACATCGTAGATTCCCCGAAATGTCCTCTATGCAACATGGGGGACATGGATGGGGACCATCTTTTGGCGTGTGTTGGTCTGGAGGATGTTGAGCGAGATGCGGACCAACTAAGAGGAAGAGTCACATTGTATTGGCCTGCGAGAGGGAAAATGGCGTAATAGCCCACTTCCTGTGGCGTAGGAAAAAAAAATTCTAATATTTTAAAACTGTTGTATATTAGGTTTTAAAGGTAAATATGGCCGTGGTCAACGAATTTGTTGGGAAGAAAGATGTCCGCTCTAGAAGTAAATAAATCTTCTCCCTTTAACCCTTCACATTTATTGTTTTCAGGTTGTTGAATTTATTCACATTAAATACTCTATACGAAACAAATATGAATTTTTATTTCAATATTATTATATTTTAGTTGGTTTCACATTTTCTAAGTTGCGTTTAGTAAATATTAAAAAAAAAAATAAGGTTGGAGTTGGATGATGACTTGATGATTTGATAACATTTTGAAAAAAAACAACACAAAAATGTTGAACATTAATTAACGTCAAACAAATGTTATTACTCACAAATTTTTTAAATGTTTGAGTTTTATAATATTTTTGAGATTCAATATAGAATCCAATCTCTTTTAGAATTTTGAACAGAAAAGAAAATATGAGGAACAATTTGCAAAAATTTCAAAAAAAGTATTTAATTCGTGTAACCATGATTCAAGAAATTAACGAATAAATCAATACTAATGATGTTTTGAATGATTTTTTGAGCATCGTTAATTGCTATAAATATATACCTTTAATTCATAAGAGACGAAAAATCATATTAGTTTCTTTTGTCAACAATGTGATAATAGAATCATATTTTAACATAGATGATTGTGCCTTGTAGCAAAATCGAAAAAGGAATTAATAAAACAGCCCTAACCTAATTATTAACATATTGGTATTTATCATTTTCGAACGATTAAAGTATATTGGATTAAATTGATTGATTCAGGTTTAGAGAGCAATGGAACATTGTACTCAAAAGAGAATTTTTAGAGGGGAGATTTTACTTTTTAAAAAATGCGCTTGTAGTCGTGTTTTCCATGAAGGCAATCAATCATATTGTATCTTTCTTTGATATATAAAACTTCTTCCTCTCACACTCTTCCTTTTCCTCTCATCCTTCCAATATAATATTTATTTAAACTTTAATTTATTACTTATGTATGGCCGCTATTTTTTTAGTATACCATTAAAATTATTGAAGCTTTAAAGAAACTTAGAAATGATGAAAATAAACATAAAAACAACTGTAATATGTATTAAAGATAAAAATTTTGTATAGCCGGTTGGTATACCTTATATAATTATGGTATAAGCAGAATAATTAATATTCAATGATAAATAATGGGATCTCAAAAACATTAAATAATCTCGCAAAGATGCTCATGCTAGAGAAGAGTCTGAATTGGTATTGAATACATTCATAGTAGTTTAAAGGGCTAGTTAAAATAAAGTTAAAAAAATATTCCCTAAAAAAAAAAAAAAACGAAAAAAGATTAAACGAGTGTAGAATTTAATTGAAGTAATTTAATGTTTAACAATTATTCTGAAATTAAATTGATTGCCTAGAGGAACGAAGGTAATGAACAAGCACTTGCCCTCCCAGGTCAGAGCGCGGCCATTCTGACACCCCAAGAAATAAGTCGATGAAAAATGAATGATTGTATGAATAAATGTATTGCGCTTAAGGGCCTTATAACCCCAGAAGAATACCTGAATTCTCATGACACGGATAGTAAAAAATTTAAGCGAAAAAAGAGGGCGTTACCGATTCTGTGGAGATTTTAATGCCTATCTTCATGGAGGGCGGCTGAAGACTAAGAATTATTAGTACTTTGGGATCAATGCAGTCTTCTTTGTTTCTCAGGCGAATAAATGTACCATCATAGAATGTAGTCTTGTTTCTCTTGTGGAGCAAGATGCAGTACAACCCCACCCCGAGAAGGTGGGGAATTGAAGTCCTTGGAGACAGCGGGGTGGTTGCCTCAGTCCCGCTCTCCCACCACAGCCCTACCCCCGAGCCAGTCTTCTGCCACGCTCCTGTCTGTCGACTTCGGTCCAGGTCAGTACTTATAGAACCATTGTATAAGCTTTACATAAAATGTTCATTCTCCGTGACAGCATCTTTTCCATATAATTGGTCAATTCACAGGTAGTCATTCAATTCAATAATAGGGGAATTAGTTTTCCCGAAAATTGCAAATTTCCTAAACTGTTCTAGCTAACATAAACGACTTACTAAAGAGCTTTTTATTTTCTATTAAATCTAAATCAATGATGATATCAACATATTCATATATGAATATTCACGACATATTTTGAACTCCCAAAGGTAAGCGTATAAAATAACATAAAACATGAAACTTTATAAATTGAGTGATAAAAATAATAATGATGACCAGTACTATTAAATGCTTTATATAAATTTAATCTATTTTTGTAGAAAAATATCCTGTGTTCTATTAGAGGGTTACTTTAAAACAGGGTTAATTTGGTAGACTTATCATTTCTACTTTTGATTTATTCGATTGATATTGACCGTTCTTAATATTTACTCTATTATCCATGAAATGATTGTTTTCAGAAGATATATGACAACACATCCCACTAGTTAATAAAAAGTCTTTTCTGTAATATAAAAATACTTGGTTTATAGCATATTTATTAGCAGGTCTTAAAATTGTTTCCATATTAAATTTGACTCAATTGAATATTGCAATTATTTCATTTCGGGACAAAAAGTTTATGGTTTTAAATAATTCAGATAGCCAAAGTAGCTTCAGATCGATTTTGGATTCCTCGATATTTTAAATAGAGCTCATACAAGAAAACAACATTAAAGAAAAAACTCTAAAATCCTGATATTTAAGTAAAAATCACGTTTTATTTTAATAGGAATAATTAAAATCCATGAGAAATTTTTACTCATAGTGCGCCAATTTTTAGCTATAAAGGCAAATCGTGCATTGTTTATTCTTTATTATAATTTCATAGAAATTGAAATTAAACAGTATTTAAAATATCATATTAATTAGGTTTGAAAACTACAATTTTCCTTATATTGTTTTATTTACTACATTTATATTTATAATAATTAGTTTGCATATTTAATTAATTAATAGAATTAAACGTTCACCCAAAAAATTAAAAGGATAATAATTAAAATTTCAAATCCATCTCCAGAAAAATCATGAGTTTTGTTACGACTTAGTTGCATTGAATGAGCAATATCTAAACATAAACCTTTTAATTGGTGCTAACAAAGGAGATATCAATGAATGAATCCTTTATCCTAAACTACAATTTTCATGTGCCAAACTGAAAATATCTTAATTTGGTCAAAGAAATAGTTGAAATGAGGTTTCCTTGAGTGGAGAACAAGAAAGGACTGCATCCAGAATGAGAGGATCTGGGAAGAACTAGGAATCCTCAAGATAAAAGATGTCCTAGAGGCTCGCCAGTAGAAGTGGTTTGGCCATGTTATCAGGATAGAGGAACACCGAGATCCCCTAAAGCCTATGAACTATTATCTTGACGGTGAACACCTCAAGATTGATTAACGATGTTTTATCTGCTAGACGTCAACAGTTTGTGCAAAAGAGTGGAAAATATCGCAGCAGAAGAAATGCAGGTTTGGCGATTCCCTAAGGTGATAGACACTTAGAAGGTTAAAGGTAAGACGGTTTTTTTCTTAACTGTGAAAAGTTTGAAGAGATGTTAGTTGGAACCTTTTCAGAGGTAGTTAGTTCTTCAATCAAAGTCTCAGAATAATTATCACAATTATAATCATCCGTTACTAGGGTTTATTTAATTAAATTTACCGTAAATTTAATTTGACATTTTAACACAGTAAATATGTTATAAAATTTTGTTAAATATTTAAAAAATTTGTGCCTTTAAAATATATACCAAAAGCAGAAGATCCTTGAGCAAATCACATTTGCTATTGGATGAATGAGTGTTGATAATAAATATACGTTTTTATTTTGATGAGAAACGTCTGTGACTGAGGAAATGTTCACGTCACGTTTCACTTCATCAACAATTTTTTTTAAAATAGTTTTTAACGTGCTGTTCGTTACGTCAGAGATATATTAATAGTAATTATTCATATTTCTCTTCTTTGTTTATTAACATATTTAAGTGAAACGTGTCACGACATTATTAGTAAAAGAATAAATTAATTCTCTTATAAGAGGCAATCCAATTTAAGTGGCTTAAGAATTTCTAGAATATGCTGATTGAAAACATGAAGGGATATTGGTAAAAACTGTTATTCTTCGGTGTATGTAAACTATAATAAAGTCATAGTTGCATGATATTAGTAAAAGGATATGATCAGACTTATAGGGGAAAATTAGGGTTAGACCTTTAGCTCAATTCTGGAATCAAGGGTAAAAAAAAATTGATGAGGACATATTTTTGTTTTTAAAAAATAACCTCTCAAATTTCCATGGAATAGTTAAGCTGTTCGAAAATTATATTAATGATATATTGATAAACTGCAAATTATTTGATGGTAATAATGTCCTTTTATTGTTGGCATTCGAAAATCTTTTTCTTTTAATTTTGCTTTAAATAAAGAAGATTTTGGATGCCTCCTGGTTTAAAATAAAGTATAGAAAAATTAGCAAATAATTTATTTCCTATAACTAATTTATTACCTGACGTTTCGATCATTATTAACAATCAATATTTATTGAAAAAGAAATGTTACTCTCTTTTAAAATGGAATTTTCTTCCGTTTCACTGCTCTTAAATGAACAATGCTCTTTCAATTTCTTTTTTTCTAATAAGACGTTGAAATTTCAACAATTTTAGTCATCAATTGTATCAATAAAATAGTCATTAAATTTAATGGTCTTTGAAGTGTCGAAATTTCGTAAGAGAGTAGATTCTAAATAGTTAGCTAACCATGCAGAATAGCTAAAAGTGCCTCAAGTGCATCTTAGTTTTTTTTTTTTTATATATTTTTCCTTTTTATTAACTACCGTCACTTCCGAAAACAAACGATTGCGTGAGATTATATCAAGTGAAGTGTTTACCATTGTTTAATGATAAAATACGGTTATATATTTTTATTAATAATAAAATAGTTTAATTTTATTTTAGACCATCTCTGTGATCTTTGTTTCCTATATTAATTGGATAAAAAATTGTATACATAATGAAAATATTTTAAAATGAAAAACCGAAGAAACAATTCTCCCATAGCAAACTTATTTTCATGCCGAAGCGTGAATTAAACAATTATTAGTGAAAATACAGAAAGAGTAACGAATTTCTTGATTTATACAATGCAACAGATGTGATTTTCGTAGTCCTGAGAGGCTTTCGATTCCGTTTGTCATAGTTTTATCAGCAGCTCATCCATCTTGATTATAAGAAACGATAATATTCATTGTTAAAATTATTGTTAAGTTAGCATTCTTTAACAGGGAAAGTAGGTAACATGAAGACGAATCATATCGAGCTCCTTAAAAAGCTGTTTTATCTCTTGTTATTTTTTATTATAAACTACTGTTTATCATTCAAAATTTCACTGAAGCTTTATTTTCCGCAGATTCTGAAGTTTCAAACAACAGCTTAAACAGTTCACAGAACGATGACGGACGGGATTGCATAATTTATTTTTGATATGGCACAAGATATCTTATTTTCATATCAATAAGAAAAACGGAAATTTTCTACAAACTTTACTCTACTTTCCTACCAAATAATAGACTATCTAATTATCAACTAAAATAAATATTTTACAGAAAGATCAAAGTGGTAAGAACGAACTGTCATTTAACTTGAACTTGAAATCTTACTCTTTAGTTTGATAAGTACAACAAGCCTACACTTAACCTTAAGCAACTGACTTGTGCAGCTATGATTAGGTCGGCTGGTATTAATGTTTTTAATTCTTCTAAAATATGTGCGTTACCGTTTTCATGATTGTTTAATTTTTATATATGAGATTCATCCAAGTATCATTATTTACTCCTAATAAATCAGTATTTACTTAGCATAAACTAGAGATACTTCGGTGATCGGACGAGAACCGGTGTGTTCAACGTGGTATGGCCGTTGGCACAGTTATTTTTTAATAAAGAGAAAAATTGGCACATTTATTTTTAAATAAAATAAATAAATAAAATAATAAATAATCAAATTAAATACAATTTAAGGAATATGAGCAAAATTAAATAAAATATAACTGGCGTTGATGACAAATTAAGTTTGGTTTTGCCATACTGGCAAAACAAGGTATATTAGTTTGCCTACATATATACATTCATTTGTTCATTTGTATATATTATTTAATTGTTGTTCTTATTTTTTCTAGGTCAGAAAAAAAAAAAAAAAAATGAAGTTTGGCGCCACTAAACAAAAACAAATAAAACAAACTAGAGATACTAACCCCTATCACCTTGGAATCTTTCTTAGAAATAAACAAAGACCAATACTAATGTATGCAGTTATAAGGATTGTTCACAATACTTCTATAGTAGAGGTGATAAAGGAGACTATGACAAAAACACATCCTTTTTTTTTAGTCTGATATTTTAAGCTCAATATACAACCAGGTACAAGCAAATCTCCTTCGTAGGAAGAACAAATTTTATAGGGTTTATTATATCAAGTTTATATAATTCGATTTTTCCAGTCTAAATATTGATTTATAATTGTATCATTAGGTGAATATTCTTTTCTATTAATATCTGCTGAAATGTAAAAGTTTTATTCCATAGTTATTAGTTAACGTTTTAATTTTAAACTTTTATTTACATATTATTTAATTTTGGAATTCGCTCTTTATTAAAAACTACCCTATAAACGTTCATTCATTCAGAATTAAGAAAGAAAAATTAACAAAAGTATGAATAGAAGATAACATACTTGATACGGATTCTACACATTATCTCAACAATGTTTTCCTATTTGAGTCTATTTGTAAGAAAAAAATTCAATTTGATTTTAGAGTTAAAAAATCGTTTTTACATAATGTAATATTATAACACTCAGCTAAGAAAATCCAAGAATTAAATGATCAAACACACATTGCACACCCAAATGCAAGAAGCTCAAATAATTTTTTTCAAATAACAATTTACCGACCTCTACAGACAATAAGAATATTTTGCTATGATTTAGTGTTTGAAATGACAAAAATTTCAAGAATAATTTTGAACTATTACTGATATTTTAGTTTCTTTAAAATCTTGGTAAGAAAAATTATTTTACAATAGCATCTTTGTAGGAAGTATTCTCTATTTTATTATGAAATAGTCTTCAGTTTAATATTCATATGAATTTATGGAAAGATAAAAAATATATTTATTTTTATTTTAATTAAGGTGGTTAAAAAATACGCTACGTCCCGCGTGGAGACAGGATCTTTTGGATCATTGACCTCAGTCCTTGTCATCCCTGTTGCTTTGCAATTTTAAATCCGATTGGGCATCTCCATCTTGAACATGGTCTGCGTGTTTGGTCATCGATTTATTCTTGAAGGATTTTTTCGGACCCGAACTTAAGACAACGTTGTGACATTCATCCTCGTATGAAGATTTGATATCACCTTCAAGTTGTTGGATGTCTAGTTCCTGTTTCGTTTCCGTACCTCTATGCAGTGAAGTACAAAAAGAGTTTCTATTTAATCATTCTGGCAACACGAGAATCGACCAGGCACTCTTTGCCACCTCTTCGCTTCCTCACATAATCACTGGGACTGTGTTTCATCATTACCACAAATGAGCTGATTATAAGCTCTGCATAGTGCTGTCTATCAGAACGTAACTAAAAAGATATATAAAAATAAAAAATATATATATATATACTTATCTAGGTTGAATCAATTTCGTGATTGGTGTAATTTTAATATTTTTGACACTTCTCCTTTATTTTAACTATATTTAAATATTTTAAATCAGTAATTCAATCGATACATTTCTATACAAACATACAACATGAAAATGTCTATATAGACAATTAAATTGAATTGAATGAAACCATTATATTAATTACAGAGGTACATCTTTTGGCTTTACTTATTTATGATATGCCTTCATTAAAATTCAACAATTTATTTTAGTGAAAAAGATATTGTAGAAAATCGTGAAAAGTAGAATCAGATAATATATAGTATAGTATATTTGAAAATATTTTGTTTTCTACCAGAATTCCTGATGTAGGGATAAGTTAGAAAATAAACAATGATATGCCAGAAATTGTAAACGTAGAGAATATTTCATGCAACGACGTTTCCATAAAACAAAAGATGAAAATATGATCTGTAAAATTACGATCCAATTTAAATAAATCAAGACCGATCTTAAGTAATTTTTTTAAATTTTTGTTTACTGTATTATGAAAATTAATTGTATGATGTATAGTGGTGTCTTGCTGATTTTTGTAAAAAACATCGAACTATGGCAACTTTCAATATTTTGTTTTTGCTCATGTTGTGTCATAATATATTTTTTTAAATCTTTATCTCAGATCATTTCTCATGTTCAGAAGAAAACATGTATATATTTTTGTGATTTTTTTAAAAATTTGTTTCACAATATAAACCCAAGGTGAAGGTTTTCTATATATCTCTTTTAGATATAGATAAAACTTTGAAGTTTCTCATGTCCAGAAATTTCACAATATATATAGTTTTATTGAACTCAATACCATTCAATATATCCTACTTTTTTTTCTTACCTCCTGGAATAAAGAAATAAGCATTTACAAATATATACAATAGAAAAATGATATGTACATATACCGGCTATTTCATTTTCTTGTTTTGCCGGGATGGCATTATAAGAATGGTTGCCGGGTCCGCTGAAGGCAGTGTCAACAATGATGGCATATGTTTGTCTGTATGATCACTAGGAATAATATCCTACTTCAAAAAAGTGAATTTAGAACAATACAAACAGAAAAAAATATTAAACGGGATGATACATACAACTCAATTAAAGCTATTCAGGCTCGGAATAACTATTTTTTATTTTAGTTGGTTCTAGATATGAAATGTGACCAACTAAATTTATACATATATATATATATATATATATAAAGTTACGGCCTGAGTGAGATGTCAGCAGCTAATCGAACATGTGTATGTAGCTCTGAAAGTTCGCTCTCTCTGCCGCTTAAACTGCAGATCTACAAGAGCATTCTGAGGCCGCATTTCTATACGGGGCACCACTCTTCACGTACCTCTCCGACGGCACATATTGCCACCTTCAGGGATTCCAGGACAGCATGCTGCGGAGGATGGTCCGCACTACATTGTGAAAGAGGAAGAAGGCTCCGGAACTGCATCAACTCCTCGATCTACTCACAGTACCAGAGTTCATTGGTCGGAGGCATGTCAAGTTCTTTGACTCCCTCCAATCACTGACCAATCCACTCTTTCAAACACTAACACCAGCGCCCCCATTTCGTTGGCAAGACCTACATCACCGTAGCCAATGAAATCTGCAAGTGACAGAGACACATATACTTATTAGTTTTTAGTTTTAGTGCTTCAATGAAATGGGTTGTGCCCCAACACCTCACACAAATCATAAATAAACCACTAGCGCTTATTATGATATAAAATCAGTCATTCCTTAGGATAGATCTCTGCTCTAGTAAAAGGAACTTGCCCAGTTAAACAGTATATTTATTTTATATTATACTTGTTTTATTTTATTTTTTTTATTTATTTTTTAGGGGTTTGGAAAAATAAAAAATAAAAGTTAGTCTTATTTACGCATTCAGAGAGTATTCTTCAGATAACCTTTTCC
>NW_027113075.1:470832-477718 GCF_000696795.3 Halyomorpha halys | reverse complement strand
ATAAATACTTTGGTAATTTTTTTAAAAAAAGGTTGATTTCACAACAGAAACCATAGGCACAGTTTTTCTCTATTTTTCTTTTAGATATAGACAAAACCTTGGGTTTTTTTTTTTGCAAAATAACAAAAAAAAGTATCGATATTGCTTGTTAAATACAACAAAATTTAGTTGGTCACATTTAATATCTAGAACCAACTAAAATAAAAAATATTTATGCTTTAATTAATACGTATGTATCATCCCGTTTAATATTTTTTTCTGTTTGTATTGTACTAAATTCACTTTTTTGAAGTAGGATATATCCAATGGTATTAAGTTCAATATACACAAAAAATTAAACGTGTATTAAGAGATTAAATTAATTTTTTTACAATAAATTATTATTAGGTAGATTTTTTTAAAAAGTAAAGTATGGATCAACAATTTTTTTTAACTGTCGCCGTTTAACCCCTCCGGTCTTAAAGGTTAAGGAGCCGGTCCGGCAAGTTCGTCCAGTATGTGGACTTGGGTTCAGGAACAGATTGCTATATTTTAACTATAGAAGCTCAGGGGTCGGTAAACCTCTGGGATGAATTCTGGAAAACAATAAGCCAGCAATTTGAATCTTAAATGATCTAAACGCACTTTAATACAATAATTCATCAAATTTTAAAGCTACCGGTTGCAGTTGTATTAAACGTCATTTAAAGGTTTATTCTGAATGTATGACTCATTGTGTATTAGCTCTATAAGATATGGAATAAAATATGAAACTGAATCCAATGAAAATAGTGGTGATCAGTTTGACGTTGTATCATGTATAGATTAGTATGTGTATACAAATGCCATTAGAGGCATTACAATTCTTTACGAATTGTCAGCAGTTTATTTGTTTATTTCGTGGCACCCATGTCGAGCTAAAAAAAAACAACAAAAAAATTGCAAGTGCAAAGTAAATTCTAGAATTCACTGCATATTTGCTATTTTATTTTTTTTGTGATAGTTTGAGAAAGTGACATTCGCAGCGACACTCCGGCATATGCTTGGAGATCTGGAGGGTGCCGTGGTACCCAGTTTTTGAACCACTACATTGACCTATCATATACCAAAATGTTATGTGATAGTGGATTGATGCATAACATATGTTGGGCTGGACTGTTAAGTATAATTAATTTAATAAACTATAAATTATATGACCAATAACAAAACGTTTATAAAGAAAAATAGATAAACAATATATAATAGATTACTATAAATAAAGAAGAAATCTTGGAGAAAATCTAATAATATTTCAGTAAATTAAAAATAAGTTTAAAAGAAATTTAAAAAGAGAGAAATGTTATCCACGGCCTAACTATATTTTCAAATATTTTTTTTAAAAACCTTTAACCTAGAAAAAATCAATCTTTTAACTGTAATTGCTGCGACAAAGTTTAAGGTATAATTAAAAACTTTATTTTTTCTCCGTTAGAATTCCTCGTATGAGATTGTCACTAATGTCTCAAACCGATTATAGATGGATTACATAATTTAATGTACTAGCAAGGAACACTGTAAAACTTACTTAAAGGACACAGTAAAATGCAATCTCTGCTACTTATGTATGACTTTCCTCTTATGTTTCAGATGGAACAGTTTGAAATGAAATATGTATGTATTTTCATGCCAGCTAATTTATAAGTTTGCAATCGTGTTTTGTTTGAGATCCATTTAGGTAAGTGTCCTAATACTCTATAATAAATAAAAATATTATGAAATGCTCGATCGGTATTTCATATGTCCGTGGGCTAATTGCAAAATTAGAACAGCCGGGCTGTTAGTCTTCCCAAATAGTCGTTATAAGTCACTCCTAAACAAGTCACGTGCAGAATGTCCATCGCTGCTCTACATTTAGGCTGTGGGGCTTAGTTCTAATTTATGTCTTGATACTTAATTTTATTATATAATAAAATTGATTTTTAATAATTATATTCGATTTATGTATAAGTGTTGATGCATTTTCCTTGAAATACATTTTTACATACTTATTTTTACTTAAAATACATAATTACATATTAATACATTTTTAAAAAAAGTATAAAAGTTCCCGATAATTTAATCAGTTCTTCATCTTCATCTTCATATTAAATGCATCACGATAAATGTTTAAATAAGGAAAACAAAATATAAATGTGAAATTTTATATTATATTAAAACATAATATAAAATATAAATTAATTTAATTCCAAAAAATCTGGCGCGGTTTTTATTTTCCTCTTCAAAACTCTTATTTCATGTTTCATGATTCATCAAAATAGTTTATGTTGGTTCGTGGCGGGAAAAACGATTAAAAACTTTGTTTTTACCTAGAATATATCAGTTTAACAAATGATAACGAAGTCATATAAATCAATCTTATTCTTCCTTTTTTCATTTCCCTGTTTCTAAGTTATTCATCAATTGTTTTGATATTTTGTTTTTATCTATTGTTGCTAGCAATGCTTATTGTTTATTTATTTTTTTTTCAAATAAACACAATTAAGGGTACCTCAGATAAAGATTTTTAAAAAATCGTTATTTAAACCGATTTCTATGATCCTACCTGATATTAAAGAACATTTAATTTTACATTGAAATGGTGAGTTTAATCAAAAACGAGTTTTTTTGAGAATATCGAGAAAAAAAATATGTGAATAATCGATTTTATAAAGTGTATACCAGGTATATAGTCGCCGTAAATATGTAATTTCAGTTTTCTTATGCTGCCTCTCTTTATAATTTTTTCTGATTTTCAATCAACTAATATTTTGTATATGCATAGTAGTTAACAATGCTACTCAGGTTATGTGAAACAACTCTAAATAAGTGCAATAAAAACAAAAAAA
The DNA here is from genome assembly GCF_000696795.3 of Halyomorpha halys. Classification (NCBI taxonomy): domain Eukaryota; kingdom Metazoa; phylum Arthropoda; class Insecta; order Hemiptera; family Pentatomidae; genus Halyomorpha; species Halyomorpha halys. The sequence continues at coordinate 474,875 of NW_027113075.1, read as the reverse complement.
GTCCTCGTTTTTATTTCATTCATTAAAATATTAACAAAATACCTACTGTTAAAAATATATATATTTTTTATATTCATTTTATCACATTCACTGGTTGTCACTAAAACATTTTGACAGGTGTGAATAAAGATTAAAGGTAAAAGAAGAATAAATTATAATTATGATTAAAACAAAAAAAATATTATTTTTGGTTTACTCTCAAGTTTATTTTTGTTTTATTGTAAATGTAGGCATTTAAATGATTTCGTGCATAGAAAAGAAGGGAAAAAAAGTATTATATATATTCTAATTATTCTTGGCTGGAATATTGCTTTAGTCTGGGGATCCCGAGACTAAATTCGTCTGCAATGCAGAATTTAATCCAGTTAAATATGAAATGATAGATTATCCTGAAATTATCTATATATTTTATGAACAGGCTTATTTTAACTGATTTAATTCAATTTGAAAACTTCATGAAAATAATATCCTGATATATCAAAAACTCATTGAAACATTATTTATAATGAGCCTATTATTTATTATTAATGAAACATACGGAGAAGCAAATTTATTAATTCATTATTAGGTTAATGTTGTAAGTGGTATTCATGGCAAAGAAATCTTAGGTAGGTTAAATGCAAAAATCCTTAAATAAATGCAGCCTTAATCGTTAAAAGAAAAGGTTTTCCAGGTAAAATAAGTGAGAAGCTCTTCAAATGCAGTACAGTAATGGGTGTGGCAGGCAAGAGTTAGTTAAGTATAGGGGAGCTATAAAAACCGTTTGTTTGTTAAATGAATTAAATTTCAACTTTTAGGAACAGTTAACATTTTCCGAATTTCATATCACACCAAATCATTGTCATATATATCTATATTTAGTTTTCAAATTAAAGTTCGCAAAGTTTAAATAATTTTTTAAAATTTTAAATCAATATAAAATGAACTGGCTTTTATTTTTATAAAAATAACTCTAAATGATAGTTTTAAAACGGATATTTATCAACTTTTAAAAATTAAATAGTAAGTTTACATTTTATTAATATATTCGGCATAGAAAAATAATTTTTCTATATCAAATTATGAAGAATATGGTAAGGGTTGCGGTCAAAAGAGAAAAAAAAAGTTGACAAATTATTTTCCGACATTTCGCCCAACTTTGAAGAGCTTCATCAGGATAGATTTTGGTAGAATCAAATCTATCCTGATGAAGCTCTTCAAAGTTGGGCGAAACCCAATAAAACCACCGCCATTCCTTGTTCATTCCTCTCCACGGTTTCCTCGACAGTCTGACATCCAGGGCATTCTGCGGTGTTGTCCAGTTTGAAGCGGTACTGGTAGGCTCTAAAGCATCCATGTCCGGTCAACAATTGGCCTATGTAAAAATCCACCTCACCATGCTGGCGACCATACCACTTGCCCACATCAGGTATTAACCTGTGAGACCAACTACCGGAATCTGCAGCCTCCCAACGCTGCTGCCACTGGTCGATGGTTATTTTTCGCTCTTCTCTGGAAAAGTGCAAGCGTCGTCCATAGTGCCTGCTTCTTTCTTCAACAAGGAGTTCCACAGGTGGCATTCGGGCTATCACGCACACCTCTTAGGAAACAGTTCGAAAAGCGTTAACTGTCCTTAAACAAACTCTGCGATAAACTGAAACCATCTGTCTCCTGTTTGATTTGGTAACCATCGCTTCTTTCCAAATCGGGGCTGCATATAACATAATGGAGGGGACAACAGTAGCCAGAATTTGTAGTTCTATTTGTTCTATTTGTATGTGTGTGTGCGTGCGTGCGTGTGTGTGTGTGAACTCTGATTCTTATTTTACCTTTTAAAATTTTAGAAAAATAACACAAATATTCTTTTAATGCAATTACTTTATATTCGTGTGATTTAATACAGTTAGTCGAATTTTGAATAGTATATATTAAAGTTTATTTATAATATGAATCGCAGAAGACATTTATTTCCTATTCAGTTCATTGTAGTTTGCCGCATGGATCAGTGGCCTTTTTAGTGGAATTATCTAAAAAGTATAATTGCCCTTTTAGGAAAACATCATGTTTGGAATGCAATATTACTATGTACATCGAAAAGCTTTTCATGGCTTTTCTTTGAAATAGTTTAGGAGTTGATGAATTATTTACACAAATGTGAGGCTTGGAAAGGACTTGTATGGATATGCGTTAAGTACCATTTTTAAATCTGTAGAAATTGTAAATAAAAATCTAACCTATGATTGCGAAAATGAAAAAAAGTGTTTCAAAGTAGTGATATGCAAAACACTAAATAGAATAATTCCATTCCACTAATTAACAATGAATTATAGTTAGTTGTCTCAAATTTGTTAAAAATGTTATAAACACATTTACATCATCTTTGAAATATACCATCAATAAATAGAAATTTCGCGCGTTCCCTTGATTTCCTGATTTTTATTGATTAATTAATAAATATAAATCTATAAATTCAAATATCCTATATGGGTGGTTTGTTCAAATTAAAGGGACCCTCATGAATAATTAATAAAATATTAACAAACCTTATTCTGTTCCCTTATGAGAAATATTCACAAGGCATATCAGAAGAATGCTATTGGTAAATGTGACGAGAAAACAGTGTAATACACTAATTATAATATCTTGGTTTGATAATTGCCTTATCTTGATAATGGTTATTTTTACATTTATAATTTTTTATTTCGGTAGTTGATTCCTAAGATGCCCAAAACGCTTAACAAATAACGTAATTAAACTGGCTAATTTCACTTGCTAGGCAGACGGGTTTCCTCATTGTCAATTCACAAGATAATGTTGGGAGTAGAAATTCATTGTTGATGAACTGATACAGTAGCATGGTGAAATATTTAACAGGTTAAAATGATTTTCGTTATTTCCTTAACTGTTTTATTAAGGTCTAATACTTTTTGTCACACAAGTGTGCTTGTTTGAATAGGTCATTCTCATGGAAAGGGTTTGTTTTTAGTTTTCGGAAATATTAAAGTACTCCTGTCAAGCTGAAAAAAAAATTAGAGTTGCTCTTTAAAACACTTTAATTGAATTTCACTAACCATCTAAGCAATAGCTAGTTTATCAAAAAAGTGGAAGAAATCACAGTTCAAGTTGCTTCAAAACATACACGGAATTTCATTGAGTAATCAAACTTGCGATTCGCTAAAACCCTATTCTCATAAAAAAAAACCTTCCTCGTCATTATGATGTTGGGTAAATATTGATGGGCTAAACCTAAATTGATGCTGCAAACCTTTTTATAAATTACCATCCCTACGACCGTCTTAGCCTCGCCCTAGAATTTACAGAAAAAAGGTATGTTCGTGATGGACAGGAAGTTACGAATTACAAGTTTTTCCAAAATATCTTGTTTTGTTCTCTCCCAAAGCTAGAATAAAAATGGAAAAGTGTATTTTACAAGTATTGAATAATAAGGAAACATGGTTTAAACACATTTTAGCAGATTAGCAATTGAGTCCAGCAGCTAGATGCAGTTTGTTTAGTGATTCCCATCCCAATTGACATTTAGTCAGATGCCCTAGACTGATTAAATCGAAATATTACATTTCTAGAAAACTTTGAAATGCAAAAATAAATGATAGAAAGGTGAAAGCCGGTAAAATACAGCACTGACTTCACAAATTTGAAAAATGTACAGCTCAGGATCGAGACATCCTCCAACATACATAATGTCTTAACATATCAATTCCAAAAATAAGGATCATCACTTTTGACATATGGTGGAACTGGTTTTTATAATTTTTAAGACAGACATTCGTTCCTGGCGATACTGTATGGGCTGTTTTCTTAAGGAAATTTGCTTTTTTCTTTCATCTGAATGTTAAGCCGTAATTAGAGGTTTTCCTTGTTCCTAGAAAATGGTTTTTTTCTTCGAATCATCCTCTCATTAGTGCACATATTTTCCTTTTTCCTGTCGAAGTAAAACATCAATATTTGTTATCCTGTACTCTTCGTCAATCATGAGGCAAGAATTAATCATTTTCAATCTATTCCAAGGCTGAGGTTTATGAACAGTATTTGTTTCTCATCTT
>NW_027113075.1:447030-466422 GCF_000696795.3 Halyomorpha halys | reverse complement strand
ACTCTTTGTGCAGAAAGAATAAATAATATATTTTTTTATAAATTTTTACATGATTAACTTAGAAGCAAGTGGAAATGGCATCTTTTTAATGATTGTAAATGTAGACAGTGCCATGTATCTTGAGGTAAACTTACCTGAAATTTATATTTTTGCTTTTAATAAATTAATTTGTTAATTTTAATTATTTGAAATTCTTTATTAAATCAATTAAATAGTATTGACATCTATGACTCATACTAATCTATGACAATGTATCCCGTAAGGGACGAAGAAGAGGTTACAGTGGTGTAATGTTTTTACAAATATATACTTTATTAATATTTATGGTAATATCCTCAAAGGCGTTGCTCATGTCTGTGGGGTATTAATTTTTGAAAAATATTTTTTCTAGAAAGGATTTATTCTAAAGTTTAATATTTTGAGGAGGGGGTGTAGCTCTGTATTTAAATGATATGTCATCCCTCAGATTGGCTATCTTTTCTAGTATGTTAATTTTTTTTTCACAAATCGTAAATTTGTAATTTTCATGTTCAAAAAAAAACTTATTTATAAATCTTAAATATGAAATGTATAAAGCAGTATAATAGAGAATGGAATGTTTATCTGGCAAATTTTGTCCTAACAAGGAGACAGGGCGTTAAAATTTTATTATTTTTTTTTAATATTCACTTTTTACACGTTATTCTATTATAAACACCGGTTGGCAAACACTTCGTTGTTGAATCAAGCGTTGTTCACATTACAATTATATATATGTATATTTTTTATTTATTTATTGTAATTAACAACTGCACATTATAATACATTTAGTAAATTTCGTCTCAGTTAAAATGGAGTGATACAGGCGTAGAGAAACTACCCATTGGTAGCACTCACTGACGTTTTATATTACTGGTCTTGTGGCCATCTTCTTTTTAGGTGCCTCGGAGGATTGTCAGGAATGGAAGAGGAAGCAAGGTTAGAAACTAGTCGGTTTGGGTGGTTAGGGAGGTTATAATGGAAGGAATCATATCTGGTTCGGACCAAATCAGTTACATAAAAATTATATTTAAATTTTTTTTCTTTGAACTAATTAAGAGTGAATGTAGTTATGCAGTTTACTGGATTTGAAGATTTGAAAATTATATTTGTATGTATCTATATGTGCATACTTTGTGAATCCCTGTATTTTCGACATTATTGTCGATCGATTTGCTAATTCTGAAATACATAACGGGTCTTTTGTGTATGGCTATGCTCGTCCCCGGACCCCGAAGTCCGACTCAGAAATAGTCCCTTGCTCAGTATTTGATATTGAAGCAACATGACTGAAGCAGTATCTTCTCTATCATTCATAAGATAAATACTGGCTATGAATTATATTCATCTATTTCTGCAGACAAACCTTCCCACATACAAGTGTATTATACAATCTGAATTTTCCACAATTTTTCGGCAGAAACCAAACTCATCACTTCCTTTGGCATAATGCATCACTATGGCTATCTCAGCACTTAAGACCATTACACCCATGAACGTAGAGTCAGTAAACTTATAAATAAATAAATACCATGTAAGGGATATCTGCTTTATTCCCTCTAACCGGTAGCTTTAGCTGGGAACGCCTCTTCTACCCAGCCTAATTTGGATTTATAGTCTTCTTTGTCGGAAGGAGTGACGTTGCATCTTTTCTGTAAGAAGTTAAAAAAAGGTCCAGACGTATATTACATTGTTATTTTTTTCATTTTTCTCTTACTTGTATTGTATGTAAGTTGATATGCAGACTCTTTCCCCTTATTATACAAATTTGAGTACATACAGTGAGAAATTCTAAATATAGGTGCTTAAGAAACTACCTAACTACTTCAATAACTAATTAATTAACCTACTTAAGTTGAGACAATACATTTTTATTTACTGTGACAGATATATATTTTAAAAGATTTAGGAAGTAAAAACTTATTACCCAATAGAAATAACGAGGAAGCTTTATTGACCTTTCCTCTTGGCAGACGGTTTTTGATTAATTTTATAAACATCACTAGCATCTTCCTGTAGCATCCAACACACAAACACAAATAACGTCATTGTCGATTAGGTTACTGTTACTTCATTTTCATAATAGCTTTATGCAAAAATTAATTAAACATTGTCGTACACTGCCATCTAAATTTTCATTAAACAGATAAATTGAATTTTTTTTTTCAATACGAAAACATTTTTCAAGGACATTTGTGAATGAAGAGAAATTAATGACTTCTGCAACGAACTTGGAATTGTTTATTCCTTTAATAGTAATATTAGCAGTCTATTAGTTTAATATTTGGCCTTATTGAATTGTGGACAAATGGCGATGGACATTTAATTATTGGGGCCTTGTGGAGGCTGTAACGCCTTATTAGCAGAAACTACAAATTTGAAATTCTTTCTAGATATAAAACTAAAGATTAAATTTATATAATAAAGCTGAAATACAAAATAAAGGTAAAATATAGGTAAATTAAAAAAAAGCAACTAATTATAGAATAATAACAATATATAGACTGTTAAAATATTTTGTAATGAATTACAAAAATTGAATTAATGAATGAAATACTTCTATAAATAGATCATAATAATATTTAAACTTTTAAAAAATTCAGTAACGAATATTTTGTATGTATTAGTAACTGTCTATTTGTGTAATTACAAAATTTAGTAATGAATGATTGAAATAAAACTTATGAAGAGAATTATGTTTTCTTTTTCTTATGACCAAAAATAAACTTTGGATGTGTTGCTATTGCAATCTGTCGAGCAATACTGTGTAAGAAATCATTTTGGATATCTGTGAAGTAAATTTGAAGATATCTCTTTTTTAGTAAAATTGTATATAAATTAATGAATTTATGTGTTAACAAAGGGGTGCTTAATTAAAATTATTTTGCTCTTATTTGGCATTTTGAGATATAAACTACCCAAAGACATAACACTAAATTTTGTTTCTTATGATCTTATCGTCGTATATCTCCAAAAGATAGAACTTTCAATAATAATGATAAGAAAAAGTATTTTGCGATATATTGTCCTTAGAACAAGAAGAATTTCTTGTATCTGACAAACGGTAAATTGATTTCTCTTCGTCGGGAGTGGAATTGAATGGCGTCCAAGAGGTTATTTCGTCAAGCATCAGAATAAAACGCTAACTCGGGATTATTAGTGCATAACGGAATAATTAAATATTCTTAATTATAAATATATTGAGAGCGTTAGAGGATGCTGTTGATAAATCTATTGTTTCAATTCTCCATTGAAATTAATATTGACTCATATCCGCAATCAAGGTTACCAAATGGTATTAAATAATAGAACTCCTAATTCAGCAAGCATAAGTTAAAGAATATCTACATATATGTAAGGGGAAGGAGGTCAGAGCGTAGTGTATACTAATGCAGTAATATAAACAAATCTGTGAACTGTGCGCATAAATAAATTACTAGGAGGAAAATATAATAGCATGAATGAAATATTTTGGCCATTCACAAACCTCGCTCACTGCCTACATTTGCATGAAAGTGACAGTAAGATTTACGCATGGCCAGTTTGAGACTAGAACTAAATCATACGATCTACTTATGAGATCTTACTTGACTGTCTTAATTATTTAAAAAAATACTAAATTGTAGTTGTTAATCATTATTTGTCACTGATCATTAGTTGACGCAATCACTTTTTTAAAATGTTATGAGAATATCTGATGATAAATAATTTATTCTTTATATTTTTATAAAACCGTATTTAAATTCAGGCAAATATGAAAAATATAACATCATCCAGGTTTTCGTTAACTATATAATGTTAGTGAGTAGTTTCACAAATATATACCGTTGATGATTCAAGTGGTCTAAAAAATTGGTGAATCTAAGCAACCTCTAACAATTACAAAATTTCTAATCTTTAACTAGGTAATCTGAAATTGTTAGACAAACGGTTGTGTAAGGAAGTGATTTTGTCAGAATCACGCTCTCGACCACCTGATTTTTACCCAATTTAGGGTACCCACTTAATGACCCCTGGAGACCCAGAAGGACTCCTGAACCCGTAGGGCCGACTCACGGCTATTGTGAAACAGTGATAATAAAGATAATATCTTCCATAGCGGGATTAAACCAGTGTCTTTTGAGTTAGTAGCAGTCCTTATATGAAATATAATTATTTAAATATATAAATTATACCTACATGAAATGTATTCACTGTTAAAACTACTAAAGAGTAAATTATTGATTTATTATGACATAATGCACAATGTGTAACATAATCATTTATTGAATTTGTGTTATGTACATTTGGAAAGGAAAGATCGATTAGACTACATGTAAGCCCAATTTAAAAAATCTTATAAACCATTACTTCCTTACATAATGATTGCATAGATCAGAGAAAGTAAATCATTGCTAAAACATTCTATGACAAGTTTCTTTTGGATTAGTTAAATTATAATTTTAAATAATAAAAACAATTAAATCAATTACAATTCAAAGTCAAATTTTGATTTGAACCTCGTAACTAATAATAGAAAACTGGTTTTACGTGATAAATATTGTATTTGTCGAAAATAAAACTATATTACTGATTTAAAGCAAAATTAGTGCACTTTTTTCAATTTTTACTAAATATATTGAACATTATGCTGGTGACAGATGGCTTGCACATTTTTTGAGAGATCTGTTCGACTATTACTTCTCATGATGCAGCTTTCCAAACATTGAGCATTTTCCCGAAGAAGTAAAATATTGTCAAATATCATAATATGTAATCTAATTGTGTTACAATAAAAAAAGAACAAATTTAAATAAATTTAATTTATTAAATCTTTTATTCATGTCCATAACAGTATGCTTCGGCTCAATGCATCTCTTGAGAATGATTGATACCTATAAATATTGGAATTTTTTAAAACACTTTCCCGTTGCCCTTAATTTTTCAATGTGATAAGATCCAAATCTTATATTACTTCCTACAATGAATTTCTGGAAAAAAAAAAGGAAATAACAAAGTTTAATGATCTGATATTCTAATTAACATTAACATAAATCAAGAAATAAAAAAAAGGAAATATGATATAATTTGAGGGAAGTTTGTAGCATCATTCTCATTAACCTTAGGAACTACTCCTATTCTGAAGAATCTACAATACAATAAAATCCAGTTTAATATTTAAAGTATGATAGCAAAGGATCCTCCATGTATGAGGAACACCATATTAATTACTCTATGATCTCGACATTTACTCAGTACATTTGCTAGTAAAAAACGTAATAATCCTCAAAAGGGCCTTGGAAAATGCTTATTATAATTTTTTATTTTTTCCCCTCTCTATATTCACTCTTCTGTTCTTTCTGAAAAAAAATTCTGTTCTTTCCTATTCAATATTTCAAACCCAGACGATTCCCCATTGGTAAATTCCTTTTCTCTTACGCAATGCATGTCAAAATTTATACATACTTTCTGTGCCATTGAATCAGGCTCTGGTATGCAATAATTAATATATTATAAAAATTTGGGACCATATTTTTAAAAATGAATCCGAAACTATATTCTCCATCATTTAGTGAATGGACACCACGGCTACAAAATTGCCTCCATTATTATCTCGAATAAGTCGGGCCCCTATATGATGACTTGACAGGGCAGTGAAACCGACAAAACTTGGGCAATGGACTAGGTCATCTCGCTCACAAGGAAATAACATCATTAAAAATATTTTCATTTTGTTTTAATTTCTTCCAATTGAGGCCAGAGGTCCGATTATATTATAATTTCTCTCAATTGGAAGAATAAAAAAAAAACATGAAAAATAGTAATTTAATTAGAAACTCATCGAGACTGATAAATTTAACGTTGTCAAAATATTATATTATTAAACATATAACTAAGGAACTCGCTTAGGATCGATTTTGTATTTTATTGGTTAAGAAAAGAATAACTGATTGGAGGTTAGAAAAAAAAGACAGAGATTTTCATTTCATTCATATATATGAAATATAAGTATTACGGTTATGAAACATTTAAAATCTCATTTTTCAATCGGAAATTCACGTTTTAAGGTCCTCCGAGTCCGAATAACCAAGTCTTATAAAATATTCTGTATTCATGGGAAAAGTCATGCTCTAAGACGAACACATTCTGTGGACCTAATATTATGAATTTAAGGTAGATGTATGTGCTTGGTATCTTTCAGCAACTTTTTTGCAAAAATGGATTTACTGGAGTTTGTCTATTTTATATAATGGATTATACGCATTTTTTCCGCCTCAGAAACAGCTCTAACGATTATCATTAAACTCTTTAAATCAAGCTAAAATTATGTGATCTTTAATTTCAGCTAAGTCATATCATCACTGAAATAGTCTGACAGGACATAGATACCGAATTAAAAACCATGGCCTTTATGATAATTATTTGATTTGCCTTTCACTTTCTTATATATAAAATATATTGGAAGGGGGTGTTTTGATATGCTTATTGCTGAAGAATTTTTTTATTTTGAATCTTGCAATAATTAATTTGATCTCTAAGTAGAGTGGAAAAGAGAAAGTTGTGTAATGCGCCCACTAATTTTTTTTTTATGTATTTATACTTTTTAGGTAGTTATAAAATCATAATTTTGATTCAAACTATTGATTTGAGCCTCCCTTTATATACTTACACAGTTTTGGTAGAGGATAGAAATATATGTAGGCGTAAAAGTTCCATAATTCCTTTATTTTTTTTAATTTTAATAAACATAACATATTCCAATGAATAATTGTGTAAATAAACTCTTCTTTAATTGAATAACTATGGAAGAAAAATATTGAAAACATTTTTTTTAATTTAAAATTTCAGTTAATGAGAAAAACCGTCGACAAACACATACGGGTACTTACAACTACTTCTGGCTTAATATTACCCTCTTATTGCTTAGTTATCTCCCTGTTTTAGTCAAACTCTTTAATTATTTTGCAATAGTTAATCATTTAAATTCATTACTTATTTTATGAGTTGATTATTATTAACATGAATAATTTATTGATCAGTTACCAAAATGCAATATTAAAAGTTTTAAAAGCTTATTTTTTAAGGTTTTGGATAGGAGATTCTAAATACTTAACATTTTTCCTCTATTATCATTGTTGCCTAAGATATTAGAATGATTTTTAGTCATATTTTTCAATTAAAACAATCGTCCACTATTTTTAAGCACAATGGCGCATGGTAACGGCGGGTTCCAAAGATCATTGTGTTGAGTGGCGAATTGACTTTAGTGCCATAATTATAAACATTTCTGTAGGCTTAGGGCGAGAACAGCGAATGGGTGTCTCATTTTAAATAAATTTTTGGATTGTATATATTTTGAAACAAAAACTCAAATTAAGGAGAGAATATTTTTTTTCACGGCCATTTATAAAGATTCATCATCGAAAATAATAAAACAAGACAATAAAATTTATTTATGAGAAAACTTCATTCTTCTTCGAATAAAATCTTTATATTACCTTAGGCTGTTGTTACAACTGAAAAAAAAAAAAGACTTCAAATATTATCACATACAATAATATATTATCTGAAAAATAATCTAGAGATACAGATAATAGGAATAATACTTTAAAATGTTCTGAGGATAGGATCTAGTATTTATTTTATTAGTTTTTTTTTAAATCTTTATTTATTGCTATTTACAACTGTACATTATAATACATTTAGTAAATCTGATCTAAGTTAAATTGGAGTGTTACAGGCGTGTAAAGAATCTACTCATTGATACTAGCACTCTAATGACATTTTACATTAGCTGGTCTCGTGGCCATCTTCTTTTCAGGCGTCTCGGAGGATTGTTAGGAATGGAAGAGGATGCAAGGTTAGAAAATAGGGGGTTTGAGTGGTTAGGGAGTTTATAATGGAAGGCGTGAGATCTGGTTCGGGGTAGATCGGTTACAAAGGGAACATTAAGGTCTTTATGTATGATTTTATTTGTGAAAAATTAAGGAGCATTGAGGATTTTACGAAGGATTTTGGATTGTAAGGATTGAATACGAGAGGAATTCGAAGGTGTAGTGGAGCCCCAAAGCCCAACTCCATATGTCCAGATTGGCTTTATTACAGTCATGTAGATCAGTCTTTTGTAATGTGTTGGAAGTTTAGACCGTTTGTCTAGTAAGTACTGTAATAGTCGAAATCGACGTGCAGTTTCCTGTCTTTTCAGTCTTGTGTGAGGATTCCAGGTTAATCTTTTGTCCAAATGTAGTCCAAGGATCTGTTCGACAGGGGTAAGAGTAACATAATTAAATGAAACTGTGGGGCAGTCAGTAGGTTTACGACGATGGGTAAAGGTGATTTCATGGGATTTGTTGGAATTTATCTTAATCCTCCATTTACGACACCATTCTTCGAGGGCTGTAATATGAAATTAGAGATTTTGGGATCAATTAATGGGTTATTATTAACAGTAAGCACACATGTGTCATCGGCATACGTGGTGAGTATAGTGTTAGGATTGGTTGGAATGTCAGCTGTATAGACGGTGCAGAGGATGGGACCAAGACTACCTTGAGGAACACCAGTGGACTGAGAATAGAGGGATGAATAGGAACCATTGCGGTTTAATAATAATCTATTAATGAGAAAGGAACGAATGATGAGAAAGTATGTAGGAGGTAGGAATTTACGGAGTTTGTAAAGCAGTCCCGGGTGCCAGACTCGATCAAAAGCCTGTTCTACATTGAAAAAGAGTCCCGGGCAGTGTATTCCGCGCTCCAGAGAAGACGAGACTACGTTCACCACACGATGACATTGCTGGATAGTAGAGTAGTATTTATTAAAAAATATATAATTATAGAGACAAATAAAATCTTTGAAAATCTTCATTCTAATTATCATAAAGTTAGTACCCTATTTTAATGTATAACCATTCATATTTACGTTATTTCTAAAAAAAACATATTAGAACTCTTCTCCCAAAAATAGAAATTTTATGTCCATGGCTCGTCCATTGGCTCACATAAAAATTTTTCATTTGGATCAATTTTCATAACTTAATATAAAAATATTAATAGAATTCATACTTTATTCTTTTTTTAATCTCAAAAACGCCAATCATTGACATTTTAGCTGAACAAAAAGTCATTTTATTTTATGAGACTTCAACATTCAGAATACCCAGGTTTGGGAGTTAGACTGAGACTGTTAGTAAATTATATTTTTTAGACTATTTTATATGTTCTTGTTTCTGATTTCCGATCATGAAAATACTAAGAAAAGAAATCATTAAGTCCATTCTTATTATGTATGTGAGTAAATAATATCTTGAAAACATAATTGGACTATTTTATTGATATTATCGACGTTATATAAGCAATTGTTTTTATTCTGTTTTAGAAGGATCGAAAAAAAAACAACAAAAAAACCTACTACTATAACCATAGGTCTGTGTGACTTCAGCGCGGTAGCTTTAGATTTTTATTTTTTAAATTATAGAGTGACGATTATTTCTTTAATAATAAATAAAAGGATCAAAAGTAAAGCATGTCCATTAAAGTAGAAACGTTGGGCTTTTTTTTTTCTTATAAGCAATTACGGTAACTAATGAACCATTATAAACAGATTACATCTTGATCACTATTATCAGGTTTATCTATTACATAACTTTGATCAAAATCAGGAGGGGAAAAATTTTAAATTTGATCTTGGAATACAATCTTGTAAATTTATTTTATAAACTTAAAAAGAAGTTTATATGTTGATGAATAACATAAATACTTCGTTAATAAAATTCATTCTTTGAAAATAATATATATTAGTTTTTTAAAGTCATTCAAGACTTCAGATCATCTTGAAAAGTCAACAAAGCAAATTGTGCAAATTATTGCTTATAGTTGGTTCAAATTACTGTAGGTAGCTAACAATTCTAATAATACATAATGATTTTTATTTCATTTAATTAGTAATTGATAGATGATGACATAAATATTTTAACATAAATTATATGGACGTTTTTCAAAATGTATATTTGAATTTTCCGAAACAACACTCTATAGACTGATAATTGTCAATCCATCAAGTCCTCATCGACCATCTGTCAGTCATAAGTTTCAGTCTGACACTGCTTCTTTTTACCTCAACAACGATTTCTCAAATTAGAAATCATGACTTGCTAATTCGTATATATCAAGCATATTATCTTTCGAAAAGGATATTTTCACAACATGTATTGAAATGTTATGTGAGCAATTTTACAATAACTACCCTCATGAATCATAATTGATGCATGAGATTTTTTGTGATGCGGTTATAATAGTCAAAGAATTATTTTTTTTATTTCATATGAACCTTCAGAAAGTGTCGTTCATTTCTCTATGTTAAATTTTAGCATAAAGTATGAAAAACAAAACAAATTATTTTATTAAATAATAATTTCCAAGGATGAATCGTTGAGTAACAATCTTTTCTAGACATTTTATCGTAATGACCGTTAATCAAATTAACCATGAGAAACTGTTGCGTATTTCTGCAGTTGCATCATAACATATATTTAATTTATAAAAACGAAAATCACAAATATATCTCATTCTAGACATTTTTTTAAAAAAATTTCTATTAAACATTAGTATTATATTAAAAATTTATTAATATTCAGTAATTCAGGGATAAATGCATTACCATACTATAATTTGCAGTTTTCCTAATTTTATATACTTCATTGAAATTAAATAGAGCGTTGTTTGTTGGATAAAACTAAACCAAAAAACTTATTAATCATACTAAATTATGGACCTATTGCTAATCCTTCTACACTCAAAATCTACCCGATGCTTTCATTACGTGCCCCCAGCAATAATTCAATGTCTAATTTCAACTCTTTTGATCTCTGCTCTACCCCTCACACGTGGGGGATAGAGTGGGCTCAGGGATCCTCAGGTCGATTGTGTAAATATTGTATATATTATTTTATTATTATGTTATTTTATTTATTTGTTTTTCATACAGATAGTGATTATGTTCATCTTGTCTATTCTTTTGTTTGTATTTATTTTAAGTTTTTTTTTTTAATTTATTCTATTTTATTAATTTATTTTAGTATGTATGAGATCATTCATCGCTATTACCTATTGCCCACAACTGTGTGGCAGATTGTAATGTCTATCAATAAATAAATGTATCAATTTAAAAAAAAATTCAACTACCCATATATGAAGTATTAGTAAGTAATTTAAGGGGAAGTATTGTGATCGTGAAAATTTTGGAACACAAGATTTAACTGAAATACGTATTTTGGATTCTTTTGAGTTTGAATAACCAAATCTCTTATTGTTAGTAGTTATAAAATATGGTTAAATATAAATTATGAAAGAATTTGACATTTAAAGGAAGGAGAACTATTTTCCTAGATTGAGAACAAATCTCTGGAAATAATTTTAGTAATGTAGAGGTATAATATATTGTTGGAAAGCTGAAGCTTAAAGGAATAAGTAATTTTGCCAAATTTTTACCACTTTAAATGGTTGTTATATTGAGTACCTTAAGATTTAAGAGCCCACTCCATCCAATATAAATAATATATTTCTTTTTCCACAAATATCTTATGCTATCCCTTTTCAGCCTTTTTCTATTATTAATAAAAATCCATGTGGTACAGTCAGATAGGTTATATATTAATTATAAAATTTATGAATAATAGTTAAGACATCAATCCGATGATAAAGAAAACGTGTTAACGTATTATAAGCTGGTCTGAAATAACAAGTTCTGGCCAAACAAGAGTTTGTAAAAAAAAAAGTTATTTTACCCCGAAATTAGTATTAATTAAATGAAAACAACATGGACTTTAGAATCCAAATCGATGACTCTGCCAATCATATATATAGTTGACCGTAAAACTTGAATATAAGATGGTCAAGGTTACGGTCAAAAAATGAACAAGTAGTTTAAACTATTTTTTTTGTTTACTGGAACCCTGACCATCTTCTTATATTTGATTTTTCATTATTTAGATAAAAAGGTGCAATTTAAAAAACTGCCTTAGGCAACAGCTGAACATAAAAAACATTTATTAGGACTCGTAGTTTAACAAATTTACTGTTGATTAAAAGGTATTCTATTTAGTGTCATAAGTTGAAGAATGTTAAGTACTTTTAAGTAATAAATTATTTTTTTCCTGAATAAAATAAACTTTCTGGTTCATGCAATTTAAATACTGTTATACTGAATTTTAAGTTATATGTATTGTACTGTATTCATATTTATCTAACCATTTTCTGACCGAATATGTTTTCACTTAAAATAACACGAAAATGAGTATTTTGTAATTTCTGGAGCAGCTGCCATTTCCCATTCCCTTCACTCTTAACTTTATTGAGAGTAATAAATTTCTATTATCAATAACTTAATGTTTTTTCTCGGAGTCTTGGACTATTTTAGCGAGAATTAGTAATATTAACACCTTAAAACGTATATTTCTGTTACAGACTCAGATTCGAAATTAAGCACAATAATTTCCCTTAATGAATTGTGTAGTTTATATGAACAGGTAAGTGAACTTTCTTTTTTAGTGACGGAAAAGTAAATTATTTATTTACTAGAACTGTCTCTTGTTCGTTTTGAGACTTTAAGATGTAATATCTAATTTATTTATGACGAACAGCAGATGAAAAGTATATTTTAATTTTAATTTTTTTTTTTTTACAATTTATCTTTCAAAGAGCCTTTTCAAACTAACATTTTATTAGCTTTCTGTCTTTTATTTCTCATCAAATAGCCATGAACAGAACGAACATATAACTCTGTACTGGATATTTAGTCATTGGTAATAATGTAAGCTGGTTGGAAAGCAAGGGAATCATTGAATACAGATCACCACTAGTAGGGAATAAATGTAATGAACCAGTAGCATCATAAAAGTTCTATTAGTGGTTATATAACTTTCCTTCTTATATGGAATGAAGCGAAAATTATATCACAACAACTCTTTGAGATCTTGAGTGATGGAATGGATTTCACTCATAAGTGGCAGTTCTCGTATTACACGGAATTCTGTCAATGAATTATAATTTAAACATAAAATACAATAATTATAAAAGGGAAATTCAGGCTTAATAATTTAAATGTATATATTTGTTGTTTAAAACTCGATTTACTTATATTTTTCATGGTGAATGAAGTTTCTTTTGAAAGTTAATTCGGTTTTGTAACCATTTCTTCTCCGCTTTAAAAGGAAATAAATATTTTCCATGATGTATAATTAGAGAAATATAATTTTAAAAATATTTTATACCAGTAATGAGTATTGAAGGCGCCAATCGCCAAAACTAGAATTTTTTTTTTGTTTTTGAAAATTCTTGCTCACTCACTACAAATCTTAGAGTAATATGGTAAATTATTCTTACCACTGAGGATTTTGCCACTCATACTGAGATAATTTTACGCTCTGAAAACCAACGTTGTGAGAAATTTCGTAAGGTAGCAATTCATACATATCATTACGCCAATTACAAAACAGCACGAAAATCGGTTCCTAAATAGACATCTAGACTTATAGATATCGCAAATTAAATGTTTAAATGAACGTGACAACTTACTCTTATTCCGTGTTGATTACATTCATTGGAATGACGACTATCAGAAAGATAAATATCAAACTTAACTAGAAGGCAGTATTGCGCTGCTCGTAATGATCGTAAATTATTGCTTACCGGCATAGAAGTATATATATATACATTGCTCTATGCTGTTAAAATATATAAGTTAGTGAAAATTGAAAATATACATTAATATTCCTTCTTTTATAATTTTGTAATAAATAATAATAATACACCAACTACCAAATTTAAACAAAAAAAGGAAATGAAGTTAGGTTTTCACTATGAATAAAACCGTTCATTATTTATATATTTACAGTAATTGTGTATGAGTGTTGAAAATTGTGTTTAAACCATTTTATTATAAGAGGATTAGACTAAAGTCTTATTTATTTGTTTTTTCGTTTGATATTTAAAACTGTGTTTCATTGCTATTCTTTCTATATTGTAAGGTAGGCGGTATAGAACCGTTAAAAAAAAGAAAAAAAAAAGGGAATTTAAAACTTCTTTATCTCTATTTTCATACCTTTCACTTGCCATTCTACTCTGAATTAAAATCAATGTTTGCACATTTCAAAATTCAAAATAGAAATTTTTTAATTTGTCAAGATGGTAATACTTTCATATTTAGGTAAATGAAATTAGAAACTGTCATACCAGCCATGTAAACATAAAAACATTTATTTTCTCTTTTCATACAATATTATTTCATAATCTATATTTATGTTTTATTATAATGTTTTTTACAGCTAACAATGAAATGTTAATATTACCTTGAATAAACAGAATTAAATGTACTTTGAAAGAAAGGTTCAGGATTGTAATCCTGTAAAACTATTTCAATAAGAATATTTCAAAGAACATGATAAGTGGCCATTAACACTAATGTGGGCACTAACACCTAATATACATAGATATGGTGAGTTTTATTAAAATCGTTAGAGCTGTTTTGGAGAAAATGTTTAAAAAGTGTAAAGTAGATGAAAGTAAATGGCATTTCCATTAGTTCGATTTTAATGAATAATTTACTGTCACATATCAGGCATACCTCTACCTTAAATTAATAATTCCTGTTTCATATAACTTTTCGTTTTTGAACCTGACTTTTATACGATGCACAGAAACACAAACCATTTTCGAGGACTTGGTTATATGAACCCAGAGCACTTTAAAACTATCCGTTATTTCCGTTGAAAATGAGGATTACAAATTTTTTCACGATTAAAACTTTATCTGATTATATATATGAAAATGAAAACAGAAATTAATTTTGAAAGCAGGAATATTAAATAATTTAAAATCACAACGTTGTCAAAGTAGTTTCAGGTACAAACGATAATTAAATTATTTTTTAATATTTTATTTTATTACACCTTCACTACAAAAAGTCATCAGCATTAAAAATTTGTTTTTATTATCTATTATTTTAGCTCAACATTCTTTTGACATTTCTGATGCTATATTTAGGTCCACTAACGTAACTCTTAATCTCATCGGCATTTTTAATCAAACTGATCGCAAACTCATTCCAAGGCAATTTTTAAATACCTTATTTGTGTCATTTACTCCTCAAAATTTTCAAATTTGAATCGGGAATGATAAGGCCAAGGAGTATTGTTTTGAACTCGAATGTGGATTTCGCGATTTAACAATAATGACCGTAAAAAACAGTAATGATGAAAATGACTTTATTCGTACATATTTACAAATACAAAATATAGTTTAATGGTTACAGATGTCTTTCTCTCTGACTTCGTTTGCCAGAGTCTGCAAAATATGTATGCACACTTAAGGAGAGGGGGTAGGAAGAGCATGTAAAAAGTAGAAGGGGGTATGACGAATCAGATAATTTAGGAAATTAGGTGCCTATAGAGCCTATGAAATTAGAAATAAATATCTGGGAGGGGAGAAAAGACGTGTCTAGAAGGAGGGTGAATCCTTACATGGCTTTCCAAGAAGTGGAATAATTATCTAGTATTGGGTCAAACTGTAGGTTTCCAGTACCAATAGGAATTAAAAAATATAAAGCACTAGGAACCCTTCTTAGAAACAAGTTATTCATTGGGTTCCTATAGAAATTCTAAGCAGAGAATGCAGACATATGCAAACATATGTCAAAAGTGACGTATGTCAACAGGTTCAGCTTGGCATGGGACAAGTTAGCTAAAATTGTATAAATGATAATGTCGGGCACAAATGAAAAAAAAGGAAAAAAATCAAATTAAAAAATACTCCTAAAACAATATTGTCCTCCAATCATTTGTAAAAATAATCGGAATTAAGAGCAAATGCTCATTAAATGACCATATGGAAACTTAAAATACGTTTAATTGCATCCAATTGTGCTGACATGAATATAATTACTTTTCATATAAGGACAATGATGAAAAAAAAAAATTCCAACTAAGCTGTTGCATAAAAATCCGGTCCCTAATCATGACAGTATTATTCCTAAGCTCCCGATCATTACAACGGCAGTTGTTACATTGACAAGACCTCTTATGTTCCTTCAGAATCGCGAAGCTCAGCTGCGCCACTTTAACAGGCAAGTCCTTAGTCATCCTCATCGCTCTCGACTTGCGACATTTCATGGCCTGTAGCTCGCTGAAGATCCGATGGGTGCTGACTACTTTCTCGTTTATGAGGATGAAGTATCAGTCCCACAGACACACCTTTCACAGTTGAGCTGATTCAGGCTAGTGCATTATCGCGGTTATGTGTACAACCATATTTTAAATACCATTTCCTACTTCAATGGAATTTAATTTTATCGTTACGTTACATTAGAAGTGTATTTACTTATATGCAAATTACATAATTTACTTTATAATGCAGAATTTGTAGCCTGACCTCATTTCTTCTCAGCGTTTTTTTAAAATTTAGTTTTCACATTATGAAAACTCTGATTAGATGAGCTGATGGAATGTATATAAAGAGATGTACTAAACCCAATAAAGCCAGTATGTTACAGCAGTTCAAGCGTGTTAGATCTTATTTCTTCTTCTCTTTTTTGACATTTTGCTTTCACCGATACTAAACTGGTGCCGCAACCCGGGAACTTTAGGTACCGGAGTAATTTTCAGTCTAAAAGAAAGTTTTTTTTTTTCATTCTTCTCCAGACCACTTGCGGAATAGTGAGAAGAGCAGTTCCGAACCTGGAGAATATGAACCAAAACAACCAACCTCAAGCTGCAGTGATTGCGGAGTGTGACCTGCTAGGGAAGGTTAAGAATATCAGGGGAAATTGAAGAATTAATTTGGGATGTAAAATGTAGAAATGTCATCGACAGAGAAACCGCACGGGTTGGAATCAATCATGCTGAGGACTGGAGACAGAGGCTTAAGAGGAAATATGAAGATATTTTTTTAAAAAAGAGACATGCTTGGGACAACCGAGAAGACAGTCCATGAGATTATACTAAAAGAAGTTATGGTTACATATGTGAAAGAGAGGAGATACCCGCAGGCGCTTATTAGAGAACACCACATTGAAGAGTTAAAACTTCCGGCAATGACAATATAAAAACTGGAGTGTTCTCATATTGCTACCACTAGATTATATTACAGAAAATTTAGTTATTTATTCTTTTGAAACCTCTCCTTTACTGTATATTAGGGCGTCTTCATCTGCTTGGATCTGGTTCAGAACGGTTCTCTTTACCCTGCCAACCACCGCCACTTTTGATACTTCTGGGTAAACACTGGCCAACAGCTTATCGGCTGTATCGGGACCTGGTAAATGATTGATTTAAGGTGTTTGCAATAGGTAAGCACGGTAAATAACGTCACGCGAGGTCGGTATTTAAATGAATGACTACCAGAAATACCACTCACATGAAAAGCCACACTTCCCCTTTCTCCATCCCTTCGAGTCTTGTTGTGGTTGTCAGCCTGCTGGAGCATCTTACACAGACGGGCATAGGAGTGATGATCTCCTGTTTATCTTACTGAATGTCTTATAACCACCTGGAAGTTTGGCCCGTGACAGTTTATTCCAGAGAAAGAAATAGAAGTCGTTATGTGCCTGCAGACCCGGGATAGCTCGGTGGATCTAGGTCAAGTGAAGCTGAGTTACCCCATTCACGTTGTGTATGCTTCGGCTAACAAGACCACATCAATTGGCCCAAGATTTAGATTTTTCGTAGTTCACGAGTGAATTATATTGATTAAAAAATGAATTAAAATGTTAGTAAATTATTTTTAATTTTTTAAAATATTTATTTAAAACTACGATGAGATTCGAAAATGTATATATAATCATAATAATTATAAATATATATTTAAAAACATATAAACAAATAATGTTACTTTTTATTTATTTTATGCTGGGCTTTTGAAAAAAATGTACGTGCATAATATTTAGAACAATCCCATCACGTGCTGGATGTCATTGGAGAATTATACTTGCAAATATATTAATGTAAATATGTTGATTGCAAATAAATTAAATGGACAATATTTGTCAAGTCATAGTTCATAATAAGTATCGCTCTGCGCAGAGTCTACATTTCCATTGAACATATGGCGTCAGGTAAGTAATGACAGATTTTTGACTTTGTTTTATCTCGATTTGTGATCATAGCTGTTTCGAGGCATTTTTGTAGTAAAAGGATAAAAGGGTGTGTTTTTGAAACTTTCCCACTGCTTTTCTAAACATACAAAACAAAAAAAAAAAAACTTCCCTGCTAAAATTGAAGTTTTTACACTTTTTTGTTTTAAAATTAAAATGCTACAATCGTTACATAGTACATTTTAGGGTGCAAATACCTAATAGTCTGTATATAATTGGTAAGGCATCATATCTAAAATTTTTGTGTACCATGGTTTTTTTAAGCACCGCGGCCACAGAGGGCCTACCGTACTCT
Source organism: Halyomorpha halys (assembly GCF_000696795.3). Classification (NCBI taxonomy): domain Eukaryota; kingdom Metazoa; phylum Arthropoda; class Insecta; order Hemiptera; family Pentatomidae; genus Halyomorpha; species Halyomorpha halys. The sequence continues at coordinate 447,986 of NW_027113075.1, read as the reverse complement.
GTCTCTCCTCTGTTCAATTCGGTCCAATTGCTTTTGCGAATATGGACACTGTGCAAGGATACACTGTCTCGCAAAGTTTAGGGTCCAAGATACGATCCTTACCGAAGATGAGGAATTGTGTTCTTGGTAGGCAGTCTCATCATCCTTTCTGCTGATAGGGGACTCTATGAATCTCTTTATAGAAATGCTTATTCAGCTGACAGTGTCCTGTGTATAGACCTGTCACCCATCTTAAAATACTCCTATCCATGTTAAGAAGGCTATTACTTCTTTTCGGGCAGGATCCCTTGAGGAACATTTTTGATTGTTCCATTCCTCTGATATTTCTCCAGATTAATCCTGCCTTGCTTTCAGCAATCATTTTGATGTGCCTCTTCGCGTGCTTGAGACTAATCCCACATCAGGTGTAAAAGGAGCGGTCCCAGATCCTTTCCTTGCTAGGTAATCCGCTCGCTCATTACCTTTAATGCCTTTGTGTCCAGGCACCCATTTTACCCGCACCTTGTTGGCCAAGGAGAGAGAGCTTAAGTTAGCCTTAAGTTATTAAGTAAGCCTTATAATCCTCCACCAATTTAGAAAGGGTTACATAGTTACCCAACGCATAAATGGCTGCCTGACTATCCGTTAAAATCGTAATTAGCCTATCCCTCGTTCCCTCTTTTATTAAATTCTGGGCACAAACATTTATTGCAAACACCTCAGCCTGAAATACTGTGGTGTGCTTTCCTAACGAGATGGATGTGCCTTGATTAGGCATATCCATCCTCTATATTCCTGCTCCAGATCCTTGTTTCATTAAGCATTGTCTGTATAGCAGTTAACACCGTTGTACGGTTTGTGTGGGGTAGACCCTTCAATCTTCACACCACAATAAGTGGTTCAATCTACACTTCTACACCTGATGATCAGATCTTGTCTTCATCGATCCTCCTGAACAGTCTTCCATGTCCCTCATA
>NW_027113075.1:434801-446227 GCF_000696795.3 Halyomorpha halys | reverse complement strand
CTCCTTAACCATCCTAACCCATTAATTCTTAATTCTTAATCATCCTTAACAATCCCTGATATTCCTCCGAGGCGTCTGAAAAGAAAATGGCCACCGGACCTTCCAATTTAAATTAATGTTTGAAGTACCACCAATGGGTGGCTCCTTCCCAAGATTTTCAAGTGTATATGAAACATACTACATATTTACCTGTTGTATTATTTTGTGCAGATGTAAATTACATTAAATAAATAATTTAAAAAAATGTTTATGAGGGATGTTTAATATTTGATTTTTTAGGGAGTTTTAAGAATTTTCCGAACTTCATAACTTTTAGTTATGGTAGATGAAGTTTCTTTTGGTAATAAAATCAACCCAATTTCTTTCCTGAAATTTTTAATGGGAACAGATATTTTCAATGAGGGATTATCACAGAATCTAATTTCCAAACGATTTTCTGTTAATGATTTTATCAGTTTGACAGGAACATAAATTGTAAATGGTATACCGCAAACATTTTTTGTTCCACTCACTATGGGCTAAATGTACAACATCGGCTAGAATTAAAAAGATTTTGGATGACTCGGAAAACTAGATAAACTGTTTTATTTATACCTTACGGAGTGTGTAAGAATAATCTGAATGAGCCAGATATACATTTTCCATTATTTTCGTCCCATGGTTCAATAGAAAACGTGACTATTCTTTGAAATTTTGTATGATTATTATGTCTTGTAAAATTATTTGATTCAGGCTGGTAGGTGATAATCATTTGTTAAAAGTTTCTCAACTTTTTATTGTCCTGCTCATTTTGAAAAAAATATATAATAATTTCCAATTTTTTTTTTCTTTTTGTTTACAAATATACGTGTTTCCAGGTAATATTTTTACAAAATCCGCAAATAAAGTATTTAATTGAAAATGAACTTCATCCACTTTTTTGTTAGGCATTGTGCTAAAGAAATTTGCTAATATTATATCCACTGTTTCTAAGTACTAGTCTGTTCTCATGCTGATAGTTCAATCATATATATTCGTGCGACGTAATCAAGCAAGTCTTTTAACCTTAATCAACAATAAGAAACCGAAACTTCGAGCCTTACAAGAAATTGTCTTTTATTCTTTTAAATTAGACACAATTTGATATATTTTCGAAATAAAATAATCTCTATATGGCTATTACTTTCTATAAGCCGTTCATTACTAAGCATTTTCTCATAAAAGTAAAAACAGAAATTAGCAATGGTCTATCATGGTGCAAAAAATATTTATTTTACGTGTCAGGGAGGTTGATCGATATATATCATAAATATAAAGCGCGAATCAGAAAAAATTGTTGTCCAAAAACTTAAACAATTATTCAAGTAATTTCATTTTACTCGTATGAAATAAATGAAAATATTCTTCTTATAGATCCAAAAAAAAAAAAACGGCACGAAAAGAAGAAAAAATTATACTGGTAAAAAATATAATAAATCATTCGGTCGAATTCGCTGCCAAAAGGAACTGCAGTCAACATGTCTAAGACCTACCAAGTATTATTTTGAAATTATCAAAACCGTTGATTGAGGTTATCAGTCCTTAACACCCTGTTTATAAAAATATGTTTTTGTTTTTTTTCTTGGGAGTAATATTTACTAAATAGTTTTAGAAATTTTAAGGACACTATAAGTATTCATTTTTAGAGCAAGTTTAAACAGAGAAAAATAATACAAATTATAGTTACAGAATGAGATTGAGAAAAATTTGCATATTTCATTAAATAAGTGTAAAAGGTCTATTAAGTTAATGTTTTATAGGAGAATTTTAATATTTATATAATTATTATTATATGATTTACAAAGTTTTAAATGTTTTTTAAAAATAATTTTAATCATATCTCTATCTAAGGATAACATTTAATTTTTTTTTCTTTTTAGATTGATAATTTTAATTGTGAGAGAAACTATAAATACCAGTGACGGACGTTTTTAACAGCTCTTCAACAAGGTAACTACATTTTTTTTTTTTTACCATGTAAGAATCCTGAAATATTTTCCATTTGAACTTTTATTAAAACTACCACAATCCAAGATTTAGATATTAGAGACCTAATCTGATTTCCAGGATTGACTAGCGGTTAGTAATGACTATGTGAAGTTGTCTTGGTATAAACATGTTCTCTGTATAGGTTTTCCTACTTTCTATTTCATATAATAAGGATTTCTTTTATATTTCTAATTAGTGTTTATTGAAAATACTAAATAAACCTGAGGAGGGTTTGCTTTATTACACTATTAAATCGTCTTGTATTCCTCGTACAAGTCTCAATTATTGCAAACTCGTAGATTTGAATAGAAATTGTTATTTAAAGAAATTCATTCAATTTGTCAGAAATTTAATTATTTTTCTAAAATTTTAGTTTTAAACCTTCAATTTCTACTGAGATTTTTGGTTATTTAAAAAAGTTAGATGGTAATTATCATTACTAGTTCTTTAAAATAAATAATTGAAAATTAGTGGCCAATGTCGACATGTGGTCATTTAAAAGAAATGTATAGGATCGTCCATTATATTTTCGTTTATAAATTTTGTATGAATATTTCAATATGATGACACATTCATTTCGTGTTTATATTTTTGTCTTGGAGCAACAACGATTAACATCCAAATTCCAGTTTCACAATAATGAATCTTTAAACGAGAAATTTAAGGTTTTCCAAAACGAGGATGGACAAATGGTTGTTGTAAAAAAAAAAAAAAAGTTTCCGATCTTTCTGAGGTAATTTTTTTTTTTTTCCATATAAAAGTTTAAAAGACATGTTGAAAAAAAATTAGAAACCTGTAGATAAAGGACATTGATTATTGTTACTTTAAGCCACAGATTTCCGTGAAATACTAAAATTCGAATTGTTGGTGTATGTTCACTAGACTAGGTATGAAATCCAGTTATGACGTAACATTTCTTAATTAACGCTGAAATATATAGTTATTCTTTAGCCTTCTAACCGCATTTCACATTCACTCAGAACTAATTTTTTTCAGCATTCTGTTGCTTGAGCTCTGCTTTCTTTTACTTTTACCTTGAAAATTACAGTGTGTTTTAATATCTTTTGTTGCAAAGCCATTTTCTTAAACTAACAGTTCTAATCACTTTAACCTATCGTTGAAACCTCTTTATGGTCATTAAATTCAAGTAATTTGACAAGAATATTTTAATAAAAAATTAGATGTTTCGTTACTCACCATTACCCAAGGGATTTTACTTTTTATAAACCTTTATAAGCCATACTTTTAGTATCAGTCATAAATGTTCTATGATTATAATTAACAACAGCTGAAGCGAATTAAATTGAACTCAAAGCTTTCTTTTTACAAGTGGAGGTTACCGACATAAGGTATTCGATTTTAACGAAAGATTTTGGTGAAAAATATTATTAGATACACGGCCATGAGTGTTGATGCCAAGAGTTTTGCCAAAGCAACATTGAAGCCGACTAACAAAAACTATAAAATTTAATCAATATTTATGTCATATTGTTTTCTGACTTTACTCTACATGAAGTTCAAGATTACTATTTTATTTTATTTTTAAATATGAAATAAATACTACCAATTGTATTAAAACCAAAAGAAGTTTCTTGTAAAATAGGAAAAGATAATTTTCTTTCGTACATCACAAATAATAAATATTTACCAATCAAAAACAAAAAATTGATTTTTTTATAAGGTTTTATTTGAGGGAGGATTTTAATTGCATCCCGATGTCTCGCGTTAACGTAAACCAGTTTTTCTAAACCTTTTTTTTTGGAACTCTTTTGGTAGAACTGGGAAAAATGTGAGATACCATCTTTTCAGCAAAAACTAGGAAAGACTGAGATATCTACACAAAATATGAGCAAAATTGAAGAAACCTTTTGATGGTTAAGCTCAAATCTGTCGAGTTGACGTGGAATGACCCATTCCTAAATTATTTCGCGTAAACCCGGTTGGGAACCACAGAGCTAAACATTAATAATTTGACAGAACTTTATCGGAATCCGACCTTACTCTAACATTTAGAAGGATGAAATTCTATTAAAACCTGTTGGTAGATTTTTTGTAAAAAAAATGAAGTTCGAAAAATGATTATTTCTATTTCTACGAAAATTCATACTTAATAGTTAAAAAAAAAATGTTAAGAAGTGTCATTTGGTTTTTATATTTTTCAAAAATATTAAAAAAAAAACCAATTGACAGGTATATAAATAACTTGAAATTCCGACAAACTAAAGGCGTTTTTTGCCTTAACGTATAAATGTTTTTATTTTATATAATTTTTTTTTGGCTCTAATAGCGCATTGATAAGAACCCCTGACCGTGTAATATTGTTTTTACTAAAATCACCAAAAAATGTTTCATTGAAATCAGTGATTCGACTATCTATGATGTGAGATTATACTTGATTCAATTCGCTTCAACTGGTGTTAATTAAAAATTACTTAGCTTCCTCATAAACTCATGCTATCCGAACAGCAATTATGCAGGCAATACGAAGAACCTTAATTGACTGAAATGATTAGTAGCATTTTGGGTATAATGTCGCGGTTCGACGTCCACTTTCCATTTCGTTGGTCACGTAAGATACTGGAAATGACAGAATTGTGCTAATACGTGGAAAATCTTCCGCATTATTATCGTAATCGTGCCTTATTGTTCTGTCCTTTTGCATTAGGCATTACTACTGTAACATGGTACTGGATACAGTACGTAAATGTGGCTGACATTTCATTGAAGACCTTTCTAATTACATATAAACAATGTGAAAATACAAGATATTGTCTGTTACTTTCAATTATCGGCACACACACAATTCATAACTGAATAACAGATGTGTGTATGTTTCTTTCCTGCTACATTCAAAATATATTTATTTTTAAAATATTGGTACATAATATGTATCCTCCTGTTATTATTCAATGTATTTTGTTTAACAATACCTCAAACATCGAGAAAAGGTTTTTTCCCATTGTTTAAGTATTGGACATTTTATATTTGAAATGCCATTTTCCCCCTTTCTTTAATTCAATAGAGAATTAAGTAAAAATTGATAATTTTTGTGATTGGAAGAAGAGACCTGTTAGGATATTCACAATTCAATATATAAATGTTGCTACTATTCTTTTTTGTACATAATAGTTTCCTACTAATCTTTTTTTTAAGTAATTATATAAGTGGTGAGTATTGAAAATAAATTAACAAACAGAAAGGAGTTGCAAACTCACCGGCTACATTCAGCTTGATGAACTAATTAAGCAATGACCTCAGAAGAGAAATACGAAAATTCAAACAAACTAACTTTAGCAAATATTCGGAAAACCTGATAACTGATAACTCCACAATAGCTTGTGGAGACATAAAAAACGACACCTAAAACACCATGATGTATCAGTCCTGTTGAGAAAAGAAGATGGTTCCTGGGATTTTTTGGACCATGATAAATCCGAAATATTTACCAACCATCTTTCTACTGTCTTTCAACCCCACACAGATTTAACTGACATACAACACGAAGCTAATGTGCAGAAAGTTTTAGGCTCTCCTCTTCCACCTAAATGCTTTACTCCTACTGAAGTATTTAGCCAGATTATGAAGATGCCTAAAAAGAAGGCTCCTGGTTACGATCTTATTAGTGCTGAAATCCCCAGAAAAGCTTTAGTAATCCTCACAACCCTAATCAACGCTATCTTACGGACAACTAAATTCCCCATACAATGGAAATATTCCACGATTTTAATGTCCCATAAACCAAACATAGACCCGATTCCTACATGCCTATTAGCCTTCTTCCAGTATGCTCTAAAATGTTTGAAAAATTATTACATGAACGTATTATTAACATGCTAACTGACCAAACATATTACCAGACAACAAATTTGGATTTCGCACTTTACATTCCACAACACAACAACTACACAGGGTCACGGACTTCATTTCCTCTGCTTTTGAACTAAAACAATACGCTTCTGGAGCTTTTTTGGATGTAACTCGGGCCTTGGGTATGGCACCAAGGCCTTCTTTTTAAACTCAAGCAAATTCTCCCAAACACCTTCTATTTAATTCTATAATCATTCCTTCATGACCGTTTCTTTTCTGTGCGACAAAGCTCAGTGAATTCATCAATGAAACCAATATATACAGGTGTCCCTCAAGGTTCTATCCTGCCCCCATTTCTGTACCTCACCAAACGACAACATACTAACTGCGACGTATCATTTCATTTCCTATCATTTCGAGAAACACAGATCCTTTACAGGCCACACTAACACTACAACATAGTCTAAACAATATACAGACAAGGTGCACACGATGGAAAATTAAGATTAATCACGACAAGTCGCAACATGTCACATTTACTCTACGACACAAAACATGCCCTTCAGTTTACATTTACAATCAGCCTATACCACAAACAAACACTGTTACTTATTTAGGACTTACCTATGACAGAAGTTTAACATGGGGCCCACACGTCAAGACAATACGTAAAACGCTAAATTTTCGACTGAGGCAATTATATTCTATGCTACACAGGAGTTCTAAATTATCGCTTAGACAGAAACTTAACGTATACAATTACTCACTAAAACCCGTATGGATTTACGCCTGCCCAATTTATGGACCTGCTAAAAAGACACATATTCAGAAAGCACAAACTTTTCAATCACAATTTTTAAGACTGGCAACGAACTCACCACTCTACGTTTCAAACAAGACCATTCGCACCGACCTACGCATTCCGACTGTAACGGACCACATTCATATGACTTACAAACGGTTTCATAACACGCTACATGGACATTTCAATAATTTAATACGTGACATTCCTGTTGTAAATCGGCGTAGGCTGAAGAGGAGTTGGTTGAGAGACCTCCTAATGTAATAAGATAATTTACTTAACGTCAGGAGGATGCACCACTGGGTACTATCTCCCTCATACCAATTCATGGAATGCCTGGATAGAACATCTCATTTGCTGGTTGTAAAGTACATTTACGTGTGCAAATAAAAAAAAAAATGAAAGATAAAAAAAAATCTGATGTAATGCAATAATATGGAGAAAACACCAGTATTTTTTAGTTGTGCTGTTCTAATTTATACGTTTTATATATAGTTTTTTTTCAATAGTTTAGCAATTAAGTTCATAGAAAGTGTTTTACTCAACGTGAAAAAATCTGTAAGAATCACATAAATTCCTTATATATTTTTTTTCAAATGGGATATCCTTGTCCGTATCGGAATTGAATCTTCACTGAGGGGAAGAGCTTTAATTTGATTTTTATTTTGCCCTTTCGCTACTCCGCGAAATTAACCTCACTTTAATTTGTGTCTTCGAGCAATTAGTAGAGTTTAGAAAGTCGAAAAAATGTACAAAAAAGTACTGTTTTACACCCTTTTTCAAATGTCACTCGTAAAAAAAAAAACCTCTTACTCACTTGATGGATTCTAGCTCAAGAAAAAACTCCATGCTGGATTGAAACAAGGATATCCTTTGTAGTACAACTGTAAAATAACGGGTTGTATTTTCGAAGAAGCGCCTTGTGAATTGGGTCCCGAAATACCTTTACCTTTTACAAAAAATAATAAATCAATACATTAAACAAAAATTTCCTTAGTAAATAGTTTTTAAAAACATTCCCATAATTAAAAAATGTTGGTATTTACGCGATAATTAAGTAAGATATTTATCCTCATGTTTGTACTGTCAAATACGATGTCTAAGGGCATTACGTTCTTATAACCAATTTAATCTATTTAGATTAAATTTTATTTTTACGTCTGAATGTGTTAGTGCAATTATAAGCTAAACCTTTTTCGACAATAAACCTTAGAGTTGTTCTGCAGTCCAATTCTGTTGTGTTATAATGAAAGTTGCGAATAGGAACTGGTCGTATGCGGTTTGAAGTTATATTCGTTTTGCAATAATTTTGCAGTTATATTATATAAAATGAAGAATTCAGTTCCAAAAAAACAGCCTTGTTAATTACCAAAATTTTAATTATACTTACCAAAAAAACCTAGTCTCGTGAAATGGTATGTCTGTGAAGCCTAGCTCAAAAAACGAAAAGTCGTTCGGAATAACATATTTAAAGTGGATATATATCAGGGATGTGAAAGTATCTTTTTCGCTGAAATTGATCAACCGGAAGTGCTACCTTATAGGATCGATTTCCAAAACAGCACTAACGATTTTGACTAAACTCGGTGAATTAATGAGCGATTAATTTGTCTTTAATATAGGATCGGTTTTTTCCTCATTGAAATAGCGTAACATTGCTTAAATGCCGAATCTTCAAATAATCTTTCTGAAAGTACATGTAATTTTGTTAATAAAAAAAAAATTAACAGTTCTTATTATTCGCAATAATATACAGTGAGTGAATACAAAATAAAAAAGCATTTTATGGATAATTAAAGGAGAAAAAAGGAAAAATAGATAAAAGCGATTTGAACGGAAATGCCGATTCACGCGATCTTTCCCAATCGCATGACTTTGTTTTCTTGTATTCAAAATTTATATTTGTTAATACCATCTGGAAAAATCTATGCATCTAATATATGAGTTTTTATAGCAACATAGAAATAAAAAAAAATTATTCTCAATGTTCACCTTTATATTTATATTTACTCGCTGGGCTTCAGATATTGTTTTTTTCAGATATAACCTCAACACGAGCTCACTGACTTACACAAAACTTGGGGACGTAAATAGGTTAGTAGATGAAAGTTGTGTGATACGCGCACAACACTAAATTTTTTAACTATATCAGCACTAGGTGCAATAAATTCTTTTATCACATGATAACGAAGTAACAAAAATATTAATTAAAAGTTTACAAATGGCGTTGCTGGTTTTGAAACTGAATGCATATTTTTTATCTGTTTCGGTTGATTCCTCCTTATAATTAAAAAAAAGGAAATAAATGATCACCTTATTCTTGTGCTTAACTACAATAAATATCCATCGTAGTAAATATTTTGTGAATGATACAGATGTGTGTTTGGTTTGTCTGAAAAATTACCTTATCGCATCATTATCTGCTTGAAATATTGAATTTTATAAAAATATTTGGAATTGTTTCACCAGGAAAACCATTCAAAATTCGTTAATACAAACTTATATAAAAAACACAATTAACATTGATTAAATTTCAAATTTTTGTTAGAAGGCTCATTAGATATGTTCTGTTGAACATCATTAACGGGGTTCGTTAGTATTTTTAAAATAATGCATTATTTAGAACAAAAAGACTATATAATAACGAAAATTAAATAGGGATTGTGATAATTTACGTAAGATTGAAAAAGTACGTACATAGAGTGGAACATCTTTGATAGACTTTAAACAGGTATTTAACAACTATGTTTTATCTGATAAAGAAATAGTGAGAAGCTATTGTGTGACTACCATCTCGTTCGATTTTGTTACATTATTCATTTATGATGTTATCTACCTATTATGTTGTGTTAGATGTATCTCTTAGAATTTATATGTTGCTGAAAATTTGCCTTTAGGGTGGAGAAGTAATATGTGTTATAAAATAAAATTTGTTTTTAATCCACAGTTTATGTAATTCTTCTAAACGGTATTTAGATGGACAAACGGTTCTATCCAATGCCGTTCAGCAATTCTATTATCAGTAGCGCCCAGTTAAATAATTATAAAAGATTACATATAGTATAGAACATTTACATATAGTAAGTTTTGAGGAATTCAGTGTCAGAATCTGAAAATAGATAGGAACTTTTTACCGAAAACCAGCGGTTTCTTCTAGGCATAAGTTCTGTCAAAAATTCATAAATCTTTTTGAAAAACAATGGTTTGGATTCTGGTCCGCTTTCACTCTCCAGAAGGTTGACTATAGTTAAGTGTTGAGACTGTACAAAAGTGTAAAAAATCCTTTGAATGAATACAAGCTTTTACTTGACTTCCTTTCATTATGAAAAAATAAATACATTACGGCTGAACTATGTTATACAATTTTCAAGATTCTTTTGAACGGAATTTCCTATTCAAATCGAATTTATCTATTTATCCTTTTCTCTACATTAATTATGTATAAAATTCTTCAATCTATTATATTTATTCATTGCATATTATCACTAATAAAGAGAACTGTTTATTATTTTCAAATAAACCAAATTAAAAGTACTTTACGGAATGATTATTTGAAAAATCGGCATTTAAGCCAAATTAGTCTATTTCAATGAGGATACAACCTATCTTATATTAAAAACTACATCATTTTTATTGATTCGCCGAGTTTAGTCAAAATCGTTTATTCAATACTTTATGATATTCGTAGTATAAAATAAATTTAATAAATAAATAATATCTAATAAATTAATAGTAATTTTAATGTAAATAATGTCTGAAAATGTGTAGTATTAATGAGGTTTACCAGATATAACACATTTAATTACTTACATATTTCTCTTTGTGAAACTGCTGGAAGGTGTTCGTGGCAGTTCAAATCAAGGCTTATTGTTAGTTATCCATTGTAGTTGTTAATTTTTTATCAATCTCAAAATCAATAAGGCCAGCAGAGTTAAAGTTAATTCCATCAGCAGTTAAAAAAATGAAAAAGAACATTTTGTCACCATTAAGTTGTGTTGAACTTTTAGTTTCAGAAATGAAATATTTCTTAAAGATTAGTTTCCTCTTAGATCTTAATAAAAAAATAAAACATAGTTTTTAGTGTTCGTTTATAATGACAGACGGCGTTTGTGCCGAACTTAAAAGTTATACAAACACACTCAGAGCTAAAGGTAGTGTGTGCAAACATTGTTGTACACATTTTGAAATATTGAACTTAGTTTTGGGCATAGTGGATTTGACTATCCATTTTAATGTTTTTATTTATGTGTGTGTGTTTGGAATGTGTTCCAGTTAAAGATAGCTGAGATGTATTTAATTTATGTGTTAATATATCGTCAGATTAGTTCTACTAGTTTTTTTAAAAATCAAATTTGATTATAATGTAAATTAGCATCGTAATGGAACATATATGTTATGAAAAAGTATGTATTACATGATTTCAAAAGCTATAAGAAGTATAATTTTAATTTTCATGCTGTTTTCCTTAAAATAGATTTATAACTGTTTCACTAAATGAAATATGTTAGTAATTATATGTTTCATATCTGATAAACTTGCCAAAAGTCACATTGGTGACACTCCAATGGTAGTTGTGTCAATAGGATGTCCTGAGGTCATCTAGTTTTAGACGTGTAGCGAGAGGGAGCAAGCGTTTCGATTACAACTCACCAGAGCGCTCCACCTCGAGCCTCACCGAAGCTCCCAAATTTACATATTACATAATTTTGTAAAAACACATTGTCATTTTTGTATATTAATAATTTCTGTACATAATACTTAGCAATATCTGTACAATGAATAATAAATGATAACAATGCAATGCACGAAC
>NW_027113075.1:423962-433816 GCF_000696795.3 Halyomorpha halys | reverse complement strand
CTAGAGCTGCACCTAGCCTTGTCAGCTTACTGGTCCGTCCGCTTCATCTCGGCAACTAGTAAGCTGGCTCCTATCTTGACAGTTCTAGTCCGTCCGCTTCATCTCGGCAACTAGAACTGTCACTCTACCTCAGACTCTCTCACCTAGACCTCCTCTACCTGCGTCAGTGTCCTGGAACGGCCGTTCCCAACTTATAATGAATACGCCTTGTCTTGGGCCTTCTGTAAAGAGATATCAGGCTGGAGAAATCGCCTAAGACCAGAGACTACCCCGACAGACGCCTTTGAGTTTTATCAGGAAGGCTAGACACTAGTGGATTTGAAGTTCATAATGTGGTATTTGTAGAAGTTGATTAATAAACTAGTGTGATAATAATTAATAAACATTTCATGTTTATGAACTAAAATATTATCCCAGATAATTTTCTTTTTTTTATATAATATAGAGTATTGAGGATTTTTGGAGGGATTGGAATTGATGGTTAAGGAAATACTAAAGTATGTCTTGATAATCCCGATTATATTAATTTAAATGAGCTTTTGTAATAAATTAGAAGCTTGAAGCCAGTTACAGTAATCGCTGCATCTACTGCAGCAACTGTCGCAGCTACTTTCATGGTGTAAACTTTATAGTAGGATTGTTATAAAGTCTGACTAACTTGACAGCATTGTCACACAATTAGTTTTTGCGTGATACTCGACAGTACTTATAATAGAAATAGCATTAAATAGAAAATGCTCCATGACAGTGAATTATCGAACCTTTTCAAAATTATCAACATTTTTTTTAGTAAACAAATCTCTTTGAGTTCATTGATGATAAAAATGTGCAGAAGTACTCATATTTATATTTATTAATTTAGTTCATATAATATTATTTCTTAAAAATAAGTTCAAATGTTTGCATTCACCATTTTTCCAACTGACAGTTACTGAGTTGAACTGTCAGTGACTAATCAAGCATACTATCTATCAAACTGCCTCAAAGTTGTGACAGCACTACGGCGACAGGTAATTGACACCGTGTAATTAATCTTTTTAGAGAATTAATGGGGAATAAATAGTGTAACTAGATGGCACCAGATCCTGTTTTGAGCAATATGTATTTTTTTTTTATCAAATCGGGTATTCTAGAGAATATGGGAAAATAAACATAAATTATTAATGACACTATAAAAAAACTTCTAGCTTATAAGACTGAATGGGCAACAAACAGCTCATCTATTTCACCCCCAGTCTAGATTCTCTATTCCCTCGCCGATATAAAAAATATTTACATTACTCCAAAGATTATTTACGTTGGTATAATAAGTATTACATAATAAATTTCTCGATAAAGATTTGTTTGTTAATAAATCTATTGAGCACTGTTTGTACTCTACTTTTTTTTCGTAGTTCTACCCTGCAAAATGACCTAAAATGTTTCACGAAAAGTATTTTATTTCTAAAATTTATTTTTAACCGTATTTTGGTATAAAATAAGGTAATAGATTTGAAATATATATTGAAAATTCTGAATTACTAGGATATGGTATCAAAATGTCTAGAAGTATACTTGGAATGCGTTCTATTTTAAAAAGCGTTTAGGTTTAGCTAAAATGTCAAACTTTCTTTAAAACTTATTTACAATTTCCGGGACAGGGTCGAAGTCTCCTGATCAGGATGGATTTCTTAGAAATAAACCCTGGATGGACTATCTCCTTCTCTTTTCCTTAAACTGAATTCTAACTGTTACTGGCGGAGAGTAAGTACAATGTATGAAATAACTTTTTTCATTATAATAAAGGAAGTAAAAAAAAACAATATATTCCAAGACTAAACCCTATTCTTAGCAGTGACCAACCACTGTGACATGAACCGAAGGTTTTTGAGGAGGTCGAACCATAACCAACTTGCTAAGTACTGCCAGCTGAAACATATTCAATTTATATATTTTCGCTATGAATCAACCTTGGGAGTGGCCAAGCATTCCCTAAAGCAAATATTATTCTTTGTCCCGACGTGGAGCTCATGAATTATTTCCCGTTGGTCATGACGACTTGACAAAAGCGCGCTGATTTAGGTTCCCTGGCATTCTTCTGTTAAGGATAAGACCGAAGAACCCGTCCTTGAGCGGACCTTGACTCGGTATAGCTGTTGTCCCAGATTCGAATTGTGACAATGAGAAGTATTTGGATTCACGAAGGGGGTTGGGCACCGGAATCGCTTACGAATTGCCCATAGAGTAGGGCTGCACCGGCTCAGTGTCGCAAGGTCCACACCTGCCTTTACGTAAGGCCATCCTCAGCAATAAACTGGGCTGAAGAAAAATGTTTCGTCATTCCATCCGTAAGTGAAGGGATCTAGCATTTCATTGTTTTTCTTGATTGAAAAACATCTGTATTCGCGAACAGTACCTCGACAGACAAGGATTACGAGCAATTTTAGCAAAAAAATCAATATTTGTCTAAAACCAGAAGGTTTTTCACACGATTGTTTCTAAATAAGATAGCCTACAACCTATTCATGAGATTGGAATGTCGTTTCTGATTCGAGATGTACTGCAACATCACCTATAAGTTACAAAACAAACACACATAGCTAAACAGCGCAAATACAATGTAAATTAATAGGTTTCCTTGAAAAGTCAGGGTACTTCTTTAGTATGGAATAGTCAGAAAATTTCATGGTAAGGTACTGAACGTCTGAAAATGTTACAAGATGCTAAGCGTCGTAAACTCAAATTTCTTTCAAGAATCATTATTTGTCACAGCAGGTTTACACAATAGTACGTATCAACAGTTCGTAAAGCTTCTTTCTTTTTTGGTAAACCAGCAGATTAAGAAATCATCATTGTCATGTATTACCTCTTGAATAGAACTAAAACGACGCATTAAAAAGATTTAACAAATAACCCTGAAAGTTTAAAAATGGTGGGGAATTCCATAGAAAGGTAAACCCTCAAATTAAGTTATCAAATCAAGTTATTACATTTATTTTTAGGAATTAATGCAACTAAGAGTCTGAAAATAACTTATGTAACATAACAGTTTCGTAAACCATTCATTATTCGATCGTAATAAAATATTGACCCATAAATATAAATAGATAGCCACGAAACCTGTTACGGAACAAATAAAACATTTTATTATTCTGTTAAAAAGAGAATGCAAAGTTTTGCCTAAACTTAACAAAGAACAAATTGAAAATATTAACTGGTGTCCTAATTGCCAATTGTTTTTTAAGGTTGCCGTCTTGGTTTAAAGCAAATATCCCATTTTAATCAGGATGGAATATTTTCTATCATTAAATCATCTGACTATATTTATAGTAATGTTTGCAGTATTTTGATAAATATCACCTATTTGTATAGATATCTAATAAATGTGTAAGAATATATGTTATCTTGTGTTTCTCTTAATTTTAAATTGAATTAAATTTCGAATTTAAGAAAAGTCACAGTTCACTTTTTAATAAAATTGAAGTATCATAATCATAAAATATTGATAAAAAAATAAATTATTTATTTACTTTTATTGTATTTATAGACACACACATTTAAATATACATATTATAATATATATTCAACATTATATGCATATTTGCAGATATGTATGATATTATACAATAAAAATATTATTTATGGGTTGAAAAAAATATTATTAGTTAATAAATAATTTTAAGGAAATAGCAATTTTCTTGAAAATATGTTAGGCATTGCCAGAAAACTGATAATTTTGGGACTTTTTTTGCGATTTGGGAGAGGAGTGTTAAGATAATTATTTGAATTCATATTATATTAAAAGTACATATTCTATATTTAACAGATTTATAAACGGCGTTTAGTCTTCATTCATTGTTAACATTTGTTCTCACTATAAGGATATCCACTAATGATATCTGTTTGACAAGTTGGATAAGGATTTCAGATAATAGACTTGAAACAAACCTGCTCCTGAGGTTGTCTATGAACCATATTTTCGTTTACTTTCACTTTAGGTAACAGTTAATATTAATTACTGTTCTACATTGATAAAGGATTTAAGTAGTAAAGTTTTTGATTTTTATGATGATAGTGAATAATAAATGATCATTACCTTAAAATATTTGTAGTCATAAATTACAATCATAAATGCCATTACTTAAAACCTCGAGTAAAGAGAAAACTAAAATAAATTTAGTTCTGGTGACAGTGCACTACTCCGTAACGTAACGAAACAGTTAGGCATCTACCTAAAGGTTTTCTATATATGTCATATAACAGTATTGCATTACTGCTATAAACCGTTTAGATTGATTCTCTATGTCATAAATATTAAATGATGTAACTATTTAAAGTGTATGGTATACATTTGTTTTATCTTCATTTCCTTTCTAGCGTGCCTTATACCACACAGGTGTGTAGGGGCATACAATGGAAAATATATGTTTATCGCTTATATGAACTTTTTAACATGTCTGGCTCTCTTCCAGTGACGGTTCCACTACTTCTGAAGGTGAAATATTCCCGAAATAAGAAAAATAGACTTTTCTTAGCCCTTAATATGAAAAAATATTATTTATTCAATATATACATAGCAATGATTCAGTGGAGTTTCATTCCCCCTTTATTATCACCTTTGGCGTGCAAAGTAGACCAATGAAGATATTTATTTGAAGATCAAGTCTGAGGAATCTGCAGACGTATGGAACTTTAAAAAATTTCTCAATTGCTTGAAATTTATTAAGCGGTGCAAGATTTGAAAGATAGTCTTATTATTATTACGCTTCTCACAAGGTCATCTATGCAGTTTTTATTAGGTATGTACTTTTTTAAGTTTAATTTATTTAACTTTCTTATGCACTTTCGTACCAGTTTCGTAAACATCAATTGATATAGATATAGATATATATATATATATTAGCTTGTATATATTAACTTATATGTGTATATAAGTTATATTTTGCTGAAGTGAAAGATACTAAAATAGAGAGAGGAGTGCGAAATAAAACGCTTGAAGTAAACTCAAAGACGTGTCTATTTGCGGAGCCTGTCCGTCTATATAAATACAGTCGGTCAGCTGTTCTGCTCGATAAGCTGATATAGCCTTGTCAGCTGACAGTCCGTAACTTATTATATTAATCTTTGTAAATTATTATAGAAATAATTAATGATTATGACCATTTGTTGTGTTTTTTAAATATGTATGGTAGAATACGCAGTCATAATGTAAAATATACTTATGTCATATATACTTATTTCATTTTGGCATGTCCATAGATACAAATAAATGGTACACACGAAGAACATATTAATTTTACTCATTATAGGGTCAAATATCACTTTGAAAGGATACTTTTTGAAATATTTCAATTTTACTCTCAATTACCTCAACCCTCAATCAGTACCACAAGAACCTCCTTAGAAACGTTAGAATTAAACTTAATTTTTGTTGCACAGATACAAATATAATGCTTATATTGGTTATTACACAATGTTTGTTGTTGCACTTAATTCTGCCTTTCTCTTTATTTTTTAATGTAAAAAAAATTAAAATTTACAATAAAATATTTCAGTTCAATACATTATAACATTATTTATTAATACATTGAAATGTTTATTAATACAATATTACGGTGAAAACAAAAATTGATGTATACAAATCTTCCATACAAAGAAATTACTTATCATTTAGGTATACAAATAATATATTTATCCTAATCGACTTGTTTTAGAGTAAATTATGAATTAATACATTCACTTACGGATATGTTGGGTAAGTAATGTAGGGGAATCAGTAATTAATGGAAAGTATAGCGATCATGGTATAGTTCGTACTCCTATTGAGATCCATTTAGTCGAAATAACCTAAAGACTTGTAAGCGAAACTGAAATAAAATATATATGCCTGGGATGTGACAGTAATTTTCAAGATAAAATCGCCCAAGCAGTAGTGCCACTTTAAGGATTCGATTTTCCACTTTATTGTTTTGTTATTAAAATTAAATCTCACAAAAAAATACACAGATCAGACGGAAACCTTTGGAAAATTATCTTCTATCCTTTATTTCTTAATGTGTATGCCACCATACCCAACGTATGAAAAGAGCATTCTCTGAATCTAATCCATCGTAGTGCTTTTCTATACCAGGCTGGTTGAAACATGACTCACCATTAAGACTACGAGTAGTGAGAACTAAGAGGTGAATACTTATCGTAGTTGTGAAATTTATAAATTGACATTTTTAGTAAGATCTTCATGAAGATATAATATCAGATTAATTAAAGTTGTAGTGCAAAACTTCAGTTGCAGGCCTACCTTCTACGCCATAACCCCTGATGAAGACCTGAAACTCAGGTCGAAACGTCGGATTAAATAAATAAATATGGTTTTGTTTATTTATGTTGTTCTTTGTTGACCGCACCCCCCCCCCCCGACAAACTTCTCCAATCACTAATCTGCGGTCAACTACCTACACCTCCGTAAGAGTTAATAGTATCTTATTTTCGAAAAAATGAATTGGTAGTTTAACACTTGCTTTATTATTTAAAAAAAAGTTTTTACTTATATTTACCCTTATTATACTTATTATATTCTTTAATCTGATAAAGCAAGTTTGAGGTACGTTCCGCCAGAACTTTACATTTTCAACAGTACAAAAACCTATATTCATACAAACTTAATTATCATAATCATTTAATACTCTCTGGTTAGTAAAAATACAATTTAAATATTGTATATTTAATAATATATTTTTATTTTAAGCTCCACTTAGGTAATTATTCCCAACATATGAGTAACTCTACCTTGAACGTCTGCATGTAAGGATTGTATTTCCTCACCGTTTTATTAATGGTAGATATTCACTGACCTTCCTGACTTCCTGGTGTATTCCCTGATGCAAAAAGTATTCCATATACATATAGTACATGCATTTCTTTTTCTGAAATTTTTTTTCAATTGAAAATTTTTATTTAATAACTAACAATGAATGTGAGAAATACGAAAAAGAAAGAAATGACTTCTTTTACCAATTTTTTCTAAGAATTTCAGCAATTATTAAAAATGTAATACACTTAATTCTAAACTCAAATGAATTAAAAAAATAATTTTATTCTGAGACAAATATCACCTCAGAATAAATGCATTGATCACAAATTAAAGTTAATTGTTTAGCAGACATTTAAAAAACAATTCTGTGTACATGTTAAAATAAAATAAAAACCTTAGGTTAAATTATATTTATAATAGTATTCAATAATTGCTGTCTACATAGCTCAAATTGATGCGGAGGTTTGGTTATGCAGTAGGTATAGTTTAAAGGAAATGAGGATGAGGATTGACGAATGGATTGGAGAATTCCAGGTCGAATGACGAAGGATTTGCTTAATGAGGTGGTTCTATGCGAGGGGATGTATAAATCGATTAAATAAATCGATTCGAATGGGGTCTGGTATTTGAAATTAATTAATGAATGGATGGATGATCGAAGAGTGAGAATATCAAGGATATAGGTTGGTTTTTTAATTTTAAAACTTGGAATATAAAAACACAAAGAAGGTATATTACCTTTGGGGGGTTAGGTAAAGCCACTTGATTAAATTCTATTCAGTTAAATGTACTTTTCATACAAAAAATTACTCGTTTTCTCACTAAAATATGTATATAATAAATATTCATTTAAAAGTTGATACATTATTGACTAGTTATAGCTTATCAATATGTTTAGAGCCCTAGTGTTGCTCCAATGGTAATTGTGATATATTTATGCCAGCTGGTGTGTAAAATTTTCTGACATTATTGTTCTAGGGTTAATAACAACAAGCCTTTGTTATTAAGCCTAACTGTATCATTTTGTCAATTTAAAAAAAACATTTGAATAAATTCAGTTTTATGGACTTGAAAAAATATAAATATTTGCTCAATTTAGCTGTATATGTATGTATCACATTATAATCGTGATAAAATATAAAGAATTGTTTATTGTAAAAATATTATACTCTCCCCAGTCCTCCAAATAAGAAATTATTTAAATTGAAATATATCTTTTAGGAAATTTCAATTAGAAGTAATGTAAGTATATATAATTGAGGAATTTATATTATTTACATTTAAATTACTAAGGTGGTAAATATCTAATATACCGCTTTTCTTTCGAGGATGTAACAACAACTAAACCTAAAAAAGATTTAGTTATAATTTATTTCCCGTTTAAGGACAATGATTGGCAATGCATATAAACTTTATGCGGAAACAGTATTTTCAGCATCATTGTATCACCGTCCCAGAATTTACCACAAATACTTAAGCTTGATGAAGCAAACTTTAGTAATCAGGATAAAACGTTATAGATATTAATTGAGGAGATTTATCTATTTAAAAAAAGTTTGAGAAAATTAAAAAAAAAATTAGAAAAAAGTTATAGGTGGTGAATCCTCAGATATTTAAGAATTATCTAGTGGAGATTTAACTTTTCAACCAATATTGCTGCAACCCCGGAAAGGTCAAGGGTTCAGTACATTGTAAAGTACACTTTCTAGACCAATTGCAGAGCTGGGATGTGATTTAGTCAAGATCGCGCTCAGTTGTCCAATTTTGTGCCTCTATTAATGAGTACCAACTTTTTAGAAGCTGAATGTGCCCCACAAGAGGCTCCCGACCAAAGTCTTACACAGCAGAATAAATAATTATCTATAAATTATTTATAGAAATATATATTAATTTTCAAAATATAATTATTTGAAAATCGAAAACTTAAGGCCACGATATAAATATTGATATTATGTTTAAAATGACTAAAATATTATATCGATATTTTAAAATAGGAATATCTATATTTTATTTTGATAATTACATATTTATTTCGATATTTTACATTATTGTGATATCGATATCGAAAATTAGCAATAAATTTATATGTAATATCAATATGGAATACTAGGAACAATACACCGATATTATATAATCGAAATATCGATATATTATTTTTAAAAAACAAGAAAATTGTACATAAAATTAAAAAATTAAATATAGATATTTTATTTTGATAATTATTTATTTATTTCAATATTTTACATTATTGTAATATTGACATCGAAAATTAGCAACAATACTCTGATATTATTTTATCGAAGTATTAATATTTTGTTTTAAAAGACCATAAAATTGAAAAATGGAATATCGATATTTTGTTTTGATAATTACATGTTCCTTTCGATATTTTGTATTGTTGTAGTATCGATGTGGAATATTTCCAAAAATATTCCGATATAATTTTATCGAAATATCGATATTTTGTTTAAAAATACTAAAATATTATATAGAAATTTTAAAATAGGAATATCGTTTCTGATCTTCGGTATCGATATTAATATCAATGTAAAATATCGAAAGGAACATGAATTTATCAATTTAAAATATTGAAAAACTATTTTTATGCTTTTTATAAAATTTTCTAATTTTTTTAAACCAAATATAGCTATTTCCATGAAAAAAAAATATTGAAATATCGTTGCTAATCATCAATATTATCAACAATGTTAAATACTGAAATGAATATGAAATCATCAAAATAAAATATCGAAATCCCTTTTTTTAGTTTTTCCTGAAATGTTATAGTTTTCTTTCATAATATATCGATATTTCTAAGTTACAGTCAGCTGGTACTTCGATGTCAGCTGACTGAGGAGATCAGCTGATCATGTGTATAAATAAAGATGTGCTGAACCCCTTGGAGAGTAATCAAGGAAAGATTAAAGAAGGCGTTCGGAGGAGAAAGGTGGGCCCCAGAAGAAGACATATTTATGATGATCAGGGAGACGAAAAAACCAAAACAGTCTAGTGTACAATATGCCGCGGAACTCCTGACACGCTTTAATAGAATCCAAGATAAACT
>NW_027113075.1:416026-416637 GCF_000696795.3 Halyomorpha halys | reverse complement strand
GCAGTTCAAACGTGTTACATCTTATTTCTTCTTCTCTTTTTTGACATTTTGCTTTCGCCAATACTTAACTTCTATAAAATAAAATATCGAAATATTGTTCTAATCTAATGTAAAACATCGAAAGGAACATGAGTTTATCGACTTAAAATATCGAAAAACCATTTTTATGCTTTTTATAAAATTTTCTTAATCTTTTTAAACCAAATATCGATATTTCGATGAAAAAATATCGAAATATGAGTTCTAATCTCCGATATCGATATTAATAACAATGTTGAATATCGAAAGGAATATGAATTTATTAAAATAGATTATCGAAATACTATTTTTATATTTTTCATAACTTTTTTTAGTTGTGGATTATTCATATTTCTGTAAATAATATCTTACTGTCGTTAATAAATTTACATACGGATATTATTAACAAAGTCAATTATCGAAATGAAAATTAATATATTGAAACAAAATATCAATATTTTGTTTTGTAATTTGTTAGTCTTTTTAAACAAAATATCCATATTTCGATAAAATAATATCGGGATATTGTTGATAATCTTCCATATCGATATTAACAAATAAGTTAAATATCTAAATGGATATTAAATTATTGA
>NW_027113075.1:406474-415756 GCF_000696795.3 Halyomorpha halys | reverse complement strand
TAGTATTTTTAAACAAAATATTGATATTTCAATAAAAGAATATTAGAATATTGTTGCTAATTATCGATATCAGTATTAATAACATTATCAAAGATCGAATGGATATTAAATTATTGAAACAATATATCGTTGCTATAAACAATATATTCGGAATATTATTGCTAATGTTAGAAATCAATAATTATAAAAATGTCAAATATCGAAATGAATATGAAATTATCAACATTAAATATCGAAATACTATTTTGAAGCTTGAATATTTTCTTTGACAAAATTTAGATATTTGGATCAATTAATATCTGAATATCTTTGCCATATTATATTTGCCTTTCTTAATATATAGTTATAAGTATATTACATTGGAGTGAATATTATCATTATTTCTTTCATTTGAAGTGCAACTTTTTTTTTTTTTTTTTAGATACAGATTTTTCCGATATTATCGATTTGAAAATAACGATATTCCGGTATTATCGGTTACTGGATATCGATATAAAATATCGGATATCGGAGACAAAATATCGATATCGATATCCCATCCCTACTTGACATATGTACACCGAGGAGTAACCATAGGATATACAAATAGACAATAAAAAAAGTATTCTCCTTTGCTCCTAATTCAATTCTTAAATTAAGTTGCTACGATTGGAGAGCATCATTACCTCCGTCATCATTTTCCGTGTGCCGGAAATTATCACGTTTAATCATCACGAGGATGCTCCTCACCTCCAATTTTTTTCTAATCGAATCCACATAGATAAGTGTTTCACTGTACACCTTCAAGTACTAATGGTAGAAAAAGGTAGTATCCGATTTGAATTATATAACCTTACGTAATGCAACCTATTAATTTAATGTTTTTCTGTTCTAGAGGGATTAGAAAAAAAAATCACGTACACAAAAAAAAATGTTTCCCATCCTCCTTGTATTGTTCCTTGAATCTAATATGAAAAACAAATGTTTTGGAAGATTTCGAATGGTTCTTCTACATGAAAAAAAAAATGAAAACAATTTAACCTACTTCGGCTGTTTTCTAACGTATACATTTTTTTTTTGTCTTCCCTCTATACTTAATTTATAGATAGCTTAAACATAATAAGCCACGTATACATATATTATTCCTCATTGGATCCTTTTCTCAAGGTTTTTAGTGATGAATTTTGTTTTTGGTACATACTTTTACTTTTTTTCGGTGCAAAAACTATGAATTTCTTTTTGAAGTGGGCTTCTAACCATTCTGGGTTGGTTTCAAAATGATCTGAGAACTGACTGACAAATGTATACACAAGGAAGTTGTTGAAACATTCCTCACCTTTCACATTTCTTCGATCGTGACTATATGGAAAGCTTTTTCCTTTTCCTCAAGAAATCATACGACGCCTTCATAGCATTTTTCAAATGTCTTTTGATGAAAGTGTAACTGCCTGGGAATATGTTGACATAAGAGTGTCATTAATGTTTGAAAGTTCTTATGTAACAATAATTTGTGCTAAATGCAGCGATTACTCTTATATTCGTATTCAGTGATTTATATATAAGTGTACATTTTTTGTTTGGGGACAAACACTTTTTTTCAAATGTCACACATCCTCATCCACATTTCAGGGTCGTCCATTTAAATTCTAGTCGGATATCCGATCTACGGTTGACTTTCTGTTAAGGTCTTGGTTGAAAGACAAGGACGACGGGGTCTTAAGGTTAATTTCGGTGGGGTGACCACTTTTCCGTATAATTTATTCCGTTGACATTCCTTAAATTGTTCGCTTCAACATTCCGCTGATAATTTCAGCTTATAAATAAAATTTCTGTTTATAACAAATTTAGGATCTTATGAGTAATTTAAAAAAAAAAAATGAAAAACGAGATTTTTTTACCTTTATGATGATATTTATCCTATGATTGACATTGATGTTGTACTCTGGTCATTGAACATTTAATTTAAATTAAAGAAGCTCAGTTGGGTGAAGAATTCATAGTAATTTGTGTAACTTTAAACGAACCATAAAAAAGTTTTAATGATATGTGGTCAGTTGTGACATCGATAACCGGTTATGCCACTAAGGCACCGCTTATTATTACACAAAATAGAGTAATCGACCACAAACCACGTCTTATCTTACAACATAGTGTCATCTGGCTTGTGTGAAGAAGTCACGTATCGAACGTGGGTGCTTTCTTCTTTTTTTTTTTAAACTTAGGCCAAGTCGGCATGTGCTTACCCATGGATGAAATTCCGAATATACATATAAATAATTATTCACCTGAACTAATATTAATAAGATATTTTCACTAAAAAACAGGTTTAATGTATAATCCAGCGTTTTAACATTGTTGGCTTATTTACTTCTTTATCACTCATGTCCTTATGATTTCAATTTTATTCCATACTATTGATGTCATTGGTATCCTATTAGTTACACTTTACGTTTTCGATTTTGTTGGAGATGAGGACTTTCAAATAAAGAAATAGGGAAAAACTAACGCACTCATACCTGTTCTAAACAAAGAGTAAAATATATGGACCAGTTTTTTTTACTGCATAAAGGACGAGAGCAATGAATTTCTTGAGAGAAGGGCATGCGACATACTCTTGGGTGGGGATGGATACTCCTGCTCTATAGAACCGATTTTGCGAAAGAAAAAAAAGAAAATACATAGGTAATTATGGACTTGTGACTTTTCAAAAATGAATAATTTAATTACAAGGTATTTATTTAATGGCAATCAGTAATTTTAAAGATGAACAACCAATTCTCAAACAGTATTAAAGACTATAAGTAGATAGGAAGCTAGGAAGTTGTTAAGTTGGTTAAATTAAAGGCGAAGGAGGTTATTAAAGATCCTAATGTCTTCGTGTGTTGTGTTTTTGCACTGTTTCCAGCTGTAGTTTGTTTTGTACGTGAGCCATGTTTTATCTCTTGTGTACTGTCCCACTACAGATCTTCTGAAGTACGCTGTTATGATATCTATGAAGAGACTAAAGGATATGGGTTGTCAGTAGTGTGGTTGAAGTACACCATGTAGTAATGAGGGTCTTTGCACATCAGTAGTTTGAATCTGAGTGGTAGCCGTGGTGAGTAGAGGTACACGAGCTTATTTTGGGAATAAGAGATGTTTCTTATCCATGTATTCCGGAAATTTAGAGTACGCCCAAGATGCACGCTGGTTTTCTGAGTCAGACCAAGTCGGTGACCGTATACTGTGTACTCATATAATACTAAGCGGGACTAGCCATAATGTGCCTGCGCGCAGACTTGCACTGGCATTATTACTCAGATATTTTCCGGTCAGATTTTCGTTCTAGCCTCAGACGACCTACCGCTTAGTTAGTTAATTTTCATTTTAGTATACAAATTAAAATTTTAAATGTACTATTTTTATTAAAGTGATCTCCAGTGCTTATGAGCTACGAAGAAAAATTATTTGAAAAGAACTCACCATCAATGCTCCAGGCGTACATCATGATGTCGGAAACCTGATAGACACACTTTTATTCTCAACTTTTACTGATTTCACTAGATTCTAGTCCTTAATACTTGAAACATTTTTTTCCAGTGAATAAAGAGAGAAAAGAAAAGAAGATAAGCTTAACTTCAAAAATACACAAGAAACATTCACCACTAGTTGCGAAACCAATATTTCATTAAAAAAAGGCGCATTTGTTCCATTTCAATAAAAAACGTTATTCGTCATAACAATATTTATGGTATCTTTTGATTCTTCGTTGTCAAGGTAAAGGAAATGTTTTTAAAAAGTTCACTTACGAATCAATTTCTTTTTCGGGGTGATTCTGGTGCTTTGGGAGTTTTAGTGCACTTGGTTTGAATAGGTAGAACATGTAGGAAAAGACCCATTTACCCTATAATTTTTTTCAGATTAATTGGCAAAATACTATATATTTGGATAGAATTAAAATGAAAATTAGTGGTGAAGCAGCGATTAATGTGAAGGAAATGTAATTAAAATATTATCAGATAGTAGAAGCCACAAAAGTTTTGCTTTTAATGACTTACCAACCACTCCTTGAATAATTCTCAGGTCCACTTTTCAAACCATTCCAGGCTTGGATGTATTATAATCATAACTGCGGTTATCAGACCTCCTTTTTTTTTATAGTAAAATATTAACTGATTTAAAACTCCTCGTTCTACTGTACTTTAGCGCTAGAAAGGACCACTAAATTCTTTCATAAGGTACATTCAAATATATTTAAAAACAATAATGCTACTATTTAGCTGACATGATTTCATTAATATTATTTATATTTCTTTATTATTAAAGCGAATCTAAAAAATATAACAAGAAAAAAACAAACAATATATATGTGCATGAGTGTGTGTTTAGCTTTGTGATTATAAAAATCCATAAGATTGATCACCGAAAGGTTTTGCGTAAACAAGACCAAATAAAATATATGAGACCTAATTAATTTCATGAAGTGAGGTTTAATAGGAAGTGAGGGGGGAAGAGGTCAATACAGGTCAATTTTAGCAAGATAATGTCTTTTTATTGTAATAGGAGAGTAGAAAGTTAGAGAAATTTACAATCCCGGCAGTGCCAGCCCGATTGAGTGACTGTCTCCTAATAGGGGAATATGAGCTCCTGTTACAATTTTAACATTTTAGTACTTGACTGGACTTTTACTTTGGAAATGATTGCTCTGTTCTAATTATTATTATAGACAATATTATTATTATAGAACTAATAGTTGGTGCCTTAGCTATATGAGGGAACTCATGTACATTATTCATAACATTTAAATACATTATTTTATTTTCAGTAGTTTCACTTCTGTCAGCCAACCCCAATATTGGCACAATTTTATTTTTATTTGATTTGTGTTTTTGTTTATGTGCATTTACAGTTCTTGTATTTATAAATAAAAGTATCCAAATTTTTTATACAAAAGTTCGTTGTTACTAAATTTAATGTTAATTTAAAATTTAAAATATTGTTAGTTAAATTAGTAGAATTAGGAACCTAAAAATTCTGATCCTGAAATATTAATAATCTTAGAGCTGAAGATTTGACTTTTATTTTCTATTTCTATTAAGGAAATTTACTGTAATTCCATTTAATAAGTTGAATAAAACAGATTCCCGTTCTATAATTTCTTTTATTTTACCATAAATTTATAACGCAGAAAATTATGAATTACAAACAACTAATCGAATTAACGACCAAAAGTTATAAATTTACAATTCATTCATAAATTCAACAAAAAATGCAAAGTAACAACTTTAAAATCAATT
The DNA here is from genome assembly GCF_000696795.3 of Halyomorpha halys. Classification (NCBI taxonomy): domain Eukaryota; kingdom Metazoa; phylum Arthropoda; class Insecta; order Hemiptera; family Pentatomidae; genus Halyomorpha; species Halyomorpha halys. The sequence goes on along the minus strand of NW_027113075.1, from coordinate 410,501 downwards.
ATTTAGGCACAAATAATGAACTGTGGGGCAAATGGTACGTCACATATGTGAATAGAACTCGAATACATGGCGGTGTTATCGTCCATTCACTCACTAGCTCTTTGAACCCTTTCCTTAGGATTTCATTCAAATTACATAATTCTAGATTTTTTTTAATAGATTACGTTAACGGATTTCAAACGAATGTGTGCTTTCTATTATTATCATTATATGGCGTAATGAGCAGAGAACTGTATCGGGTTTATGGCCCGATCGAATTACTGATTCATGAGTTGGTTGCATTTATTTAGTAATGATCAACGGCCTAAATGTTAAAGAAAGCATTCGATTTTTATTGCCACTGTGTACAATATATTTGATTTTAAAATGGATTTTATAACTAAGATCAAATATTTCGGGCAAGCTCTATCTGATAATCTTTTAATTGATCAAATTAGTCCATGCTCAGTCGTATTGGTGGCTTCACTTACATTTAATATTCATCAATCGTGATGAAAGTCTAAAAAGTAATTATAGTGGCTAATTAGTTATTATGGATTCTTGAATAGTTTCAGTGTTACCAAAGAAATATTCAGTGGTTCTCAGATGTTGTTCAAGAACTTATTAATAACTTAAGCAATATTCAAGTCTTTTTTCAGTTATTAGATTTCTTTTTTCGATGCTGCGTTATTTTCTGAGTGTAAGAACCGTTTGCTTTTGGTAATGCCTTTGTTTAAGAATCATTTCGCTTCTGATAGATTAGACATTTTCGATAGAAATATTTGAAACATCGCCTATATTCTGGGAAACTTGCAGTTGGAAAATGGCAGTTCATTGATTTTTGGATTCAAGATTCTTTTTTAGACTAATATATTTTTTGGACGAAGAAGAATTATTTAAAGAATATATTTTATCTCATCTAACGTATCATATTATGCATATGAGGTAATGTCATTTTGATTCAAAATATTCCTAAATAATGTTTTAAAAAAATAAATCATTTCTTTAAATAATATTTGTTGAAATGTGAAAAATTGATAAATGTATACAATTTGTATTTTATTTTATTTCTTTTTTAGCTTCAGCTCTATAACACACACAATCAAAGGTATGATTATTTATTATTATTGTTATTATTACTTCTATATGATCTGATTGGCCTGGTGGGCCTTGCATGATTATTTTAATATTTTTCTACTTTTTTAACAGTTGATAATGGAGATTTAGTCTACTACAAAAGGCACAATCACTATGTACAATGCTTCAACTATTACGCAATTATAAATAATAAAGATCAATTATAAAGAAAAGTAGAAAGAGGATAATAGATATGTTTTTTTCTAAAGAATAAAAGAAAATATAAACAATAAAACAAATGATACTTTTAGAATTAATAAAATGAATAATCGAATTATGCTGAAAAAATAATTTGAGAAAAAAAAGGATACATGATAAATTAAATATAATAAAAGTAAAAATAGAAACAAAGTAATTTATATCATTCATTGATATATTATGTTGAAGCATTATACACAGAAACATTATTATCATATGTCACAATGCTTCCCTGTTTGAATGTGTGAATATAATTTATTGTAATAATAAAAATACATGATAAAGTATGTATACAATGTCCATCATTGGCCATGAGGTTGTTTGTTATAATTTTTTTTTGTAATGTTTATGGGTCGAAACACTTGCCATTCTCGAACAGAGACGAGGAAATGGCATTATTCCAATTCATAAATTACACCTGTATGCGTAGGTCAGTATAAATTACGATTGTAGCTCAATAATGTAAAATGATTCCGTCATCTGTAGGCCTTTAAAAGATATAATTTATTTATGATAATCCAGAAAGTACCATATAACATGTATAATGCATATAAAGTATATCAAGGAAAAATATAACTTTCTGTCATCGTGGATTCAAAGTGTAATTATTTAATACATATTATTCAGAAAAATATTAATGGCCACTATTAACATTGAAGTAATATTAACTATATTAATAATCATTAAGATATTAAAGATTCAAAGGTTATCATTTTTTTTTTAAATTTTAATTCAAACGTATTTTTAAAAACAATATTCGACTGCTTTCAAACCCCATTTGGATTTCTTCTTTAAAATTCATCGAGAAGATTTAAGTTCAAACATTAAAGAAAATATACTTGTTTTTTAATTTTTAAAATAATACCTACCATTTCACCAATAAAACGTAAATTTATAAAAAAAAATATTTCTTCATGTATTGGAATAGAAATGTTTACAATATAAAATGAAATAGTTTTTTAGATTTTTTATATAAGCATGAAATTAAAGGAAATAGTATAAACTGTATTAAAACTAAGTTGTGTTTCAAATTTTATAACAAAATTAATTTTACTTAATCGGCTTACATAATAAATTGTATTATTTTTTTTTAAGTGTGTCGTAAAAATCATATAAAAATTTGACAAGAATCCAGGAATTTTAAAATCAAACAGTGATAGAGGCGATTTTTTAATGTTAAATTCACTCTTATTCTATGCCATAAAATAACTTTTTTTAAACGACCCACTCCTTATATTATCCGTAACTTGCATTATACTCTTAACTCCACTTATATATTTTTAATTTTGACTCCATTAATATTTATGTGATCATTTATAGCATGCATAGTACTTTTATTTATGTAAATTCCATCTTTATTTTTTATTCATATATGAAATCATTAAAAATTCAATTTTAGTAAAGTCAGATACAACAATAAAAGGATTTTTCCACTCGAAAAATAATAATGTTGTACTTAAAAGAGGCTTTGGACATCAGACAAAGATTGTTCTGTGATAACGGCCCATAACTTGTATAACTAGATGGCATAATATAGAATCTATGGGCCAATATAATTTTGTTAAAAGTTTTACCCATAAAGTTAATGTTCCAGATTTATAATGTTAAAGTGTAAGTATTTCCATAGCTACAATGATAAAAACATTTTACCGGACCACCAAGCAATCCGAGACTCGGACATGCATAGAAATCACCTCTTTCGAATTCCTATGTTCCCGCGTTGAGCTCACAAAGAATTAAAACATTGAAACCAATACTTCAATGCTAAGTCATTAAGTATACATTGAATGTAAAAATCATCAATAGATAACAGGTCGTAACCTTTGTTTGCCAAGGTTCCGCATTTACAATAATTACCTTAAAAATTATAATTTATAATAATCAGATTATAATTATCATTGAGACTCATAAATCGTTTTGTTTAGTATCTTGAAACAGTGAACTCATGTGGGCATATGTTGGTGGTCTTCTTGTAACTCTTATTAATTCAATTTTTAATTTTAATTTAATTAATTTTTCAGTTAGAATTTTTTCATACCAATTATTTTTTAGTTAGCAAAGTTCTAATGAAATTTCGTTTATGTATATTTGTAGACATTAAAGAATACATATTAACAAAAAAAAAAAAAAATTCTTCTAATATTCTAGTGTAGTAAATTCTGAAGCGATTCTCAATATGCATAGCAGGTTGTTTTGTAAATGTTTTACAACTCGTCTTTGCTACTGCTTTCATCACTAAACTCACTGGTGTTGGTTCGTTTTGTCATTTTATGAAAAAAACAAAACAATGATTATAAAATGAAAGGATAAAGAAATGGTTTGGAAATTACTAATGGTAAATTAATTAATCAAAACACTGTCTTATTACTACAGAGATTATATTATTCGACGCTTGAATACGTTGTGAGATCTTGTAAATTTCTTTTCTCAGTTCTCGGATTTCTTTGTAATTTATCAAGTTTCTCTGTACCGTGGAACTATCCTTGTGTACAATTGTTCCACTAATTCTATAAATTGTTCAACGGATTAGAAAAGTGTATAGTCCGTGAACACAGTTCACACGTTTATTTATCACGCATCTTGATATTTGGATCTGTATTTTGTGTTATTTTAATAGAAAAATAAAAGAAAGCTTGCGTTTCTTGAAAAATTGAGGTGGAATAAGTCTATTCTCCGCTATCGCTAATAAACTTTCCTGTCACCCCCCCTCTCT
>NW_027113075.1:399781-406363 GCF_000696795.3 Halyomorpha halys | reverse complement strand
ATTTTCTTTTTTTTTAACAGTTGATTATAGGAGGGTATAGTCTCGTACAAAAGACATCCCTAACTATACACACTATTATTATTAAAAGAAGAAAAAAAATGATAAAATAAATAGATAAGAATAATGGTTCTTAATAAAAGAGGAAAGTAAAATCAATAACAAAAAATAATGATATTGGTACATTAAAATAATACAAACAATTGCCCTCTAATAGTAAAAAGAAACAAGTTAATTTGAAAAAGAGACGAGAGAAGAAAATGTAAAATAGAGGTAGTGTTACTATGAATTATTTTTTTATTTATTAAAATTTATAACAGAATGTCCTGCTGCAGTCTGGGCTTCAGTGTTCGGGTTGAGGTTGGGTTTCCCAGGTTGTAGGTCACTGCTCCTTTAACTGTCGGCAACTGGGAGTGGAACTTTATGAACCGTTTTTGAAGTAATCCTCTATTGACTCCATATGCAATTCGCGATGCAATTGCCTATTTCTTATGAACCAAGGATCATTAACTACAATTCTTATAACTTTATTTTGAAAAGATTGTAGTTTTTTCCTTTTCGTGAAGGATGCCGCTCCCAAGACTACACATCCGTACATCAGCAGTAGCCTGAGAATTGTTTTAAATATAAGAACAGTTATTTTGGGTTTTAGTTTGGAATTTTAGGATAGGATATAGCATTGCTAACCTTCCATAAGTTTGAGTTAGTTTTATGTCCTGTCTCCTCGGAGTTGACAAACAAGTGATATATATGCTAGACTTACGTGGTCCCCAAGAGGAGAAAACCGAGTGCAAAGTGTTAGTTTTTGACAAAATATTCGCGCCTAATGTCACCTTGTTGGTAATAAATTCAGTTTTCTTCAGAGTTTCGTTAATTGAAGAGCTCAGGGCAAGAATATGATGAGCCACATGATATCAATTTTTCAGTAGAGCTGTTTCTTGGTTCTAAAATGTTTTGCGATAGATACATAATGAGTTTTACAGTTCATATCCTACAATATTATTTGTGAATGTTGTCAAATAAGCAAAATAACTATTCATAAATAAGCAAAATAGAATTTTAAAATACTTATTTTCTTAAAAACTGTGGCTTGTCACATTCTTGCTTCAAGCCCTCCAGTTCTATGGTTTATGAAATAAATGTGTAGTTTAACTGTGCAACCACGTTTGATAGTGACGATACATATACCCTTGGATAGTTAATTGTTATCATGGTCAGCCTGCTGATACCCTATTCTTCTGCCGTCGACTTAGCAATCAAACGTGGACAGCAATAAAGGACAAAGCATGGTATTGTAAAGCTTTAGAGGCCAGTTAAGTGTTATTACTTTCTGTAGGAATGAAATATATCTTTGATTATATAAACCTGTCAGCATCATCCAGGCAATTTCGTAGTAGCAGTGTAACCGTTTACACTTACACTGTAGCCATTTTAGAATTTCGCTTCCAATTTCAAAGTCATTCGTAGTGCTTAACTGCATTAAACCCGATTTATACATACAATGATGCATTTGCTATACCAGATTAGTGATGAAAAATAAGATAAAGCAGTACTAGGTTTTTGTCATTACATTAGTACAAAATAAAAAAAAAATAAAATAATCAAGTTCAGTCTGTGACATCACCTACCATACTACCACTTAATTTGCGAGGAGTAATACTAGAATTAATTAGAATTGTAGTCTACAAATAGATCATTTGTACTTAGATCATCAGCTTCATTAATTATAATTTTAAAAATATGCTATACGAATATAACGTCTAATCATCGTGATTTAAATATTTTCAAAATACAAGAATTTCTGTTTAAATAAACTAAAACATACTTAAATATGTTAATAGCTTCAGGAAAACCATGAATACAGGATATTTTTATTTAAAAAAATGTCAAGGCGAAATACATAAAAGAACTTCAATATTTATTGCTGATAATATTATTTTTGTTTTATTGTGGATGTGAAATGTATAATGTAATCATATGAAAATTATTTATTGTTCCGGAAATAGTTTGTATGAAAGGATTGTATTACTGAAATAACTCAGTACATTTACATTTTACTATACATATTACTTAGCAGTTTGTAAATACAAAAAAGAAAATATTAAAAAAACTTATACAAACGAAATTGTCTTTTCTGGTAAATGTTCTTCAAAAGTAATGATGTAGTAACTGTGGAAATTTGATTTTTGGTTCAAGTAACCATTCAATAATGAGTGAAGGTCCTTGAATCATTTATTGGAGAAGATATTATAAACATTAACTATTAGATTGTTATCTCAATAGAAAAATTCTCGCAGCGACAACCAGGAAGAACACTAACGCTGATCAGAAGATAAGAGAAATGAGTCACTATTCACGATTCAAGGATCGTCTTAGCATTTTCTATGGTATGCAGTATGGAGTACTAACAACTGTGCTATGGCTGTGGCTCCCACACAATTCCAGATTTTTTTTTTTTAATTTGGTTTTATTATAAAACGTAGATAGAATGATAATATTTAGGACGTAGGGAATGTATTTTTTCCCTATTATTCGACCAATCGTAGGTTGTGTTTTTGACCTCAATAATCTGCTCTCACCTATGAGTAAGACAATAATCATTTAATGTGATATCACAGATATCGGTATTGATCAGGGAATGTTTACAATGCAATGTTCAGGAAATAAATTCTAGTTTTTACTCTTATCAATAACTATAAAAATGATGTAAGTAATAAATTATGAGGGTTTGTTGTACCAAGATTTATGAAGTAATATTTTTTTTTTAAATTTAAATAGGACTGTCAATTCTTAGTTTCTCTCTTTTATTTACATCATGTATGATGAGAACATTGTGTACCAGCCTTTAATATTGACACTTTCCAGCTAAATTCTTCAGCAATGTGCAATTCTTTCTTGATGATATTTCCTTTATTTCCTATTCGAAAGCATCTATGGAAGTGTCAATTATATTGTTTTTCATCCATAGTGAAATGATGAATGAATAGATGTTCCATGGAATGCATATTGAGGACCTTTTTCTATATCTGAATAACATGTTGAGTATTTCCAAGGAAATTAAGACCCGTCAGTTAACTGTATTAATTAATTAATGCATCGTAAAAAAAAAAAAAATCAAGCATATTTTTCTTATTATCTTTGACTGCCTTTTTTCCTGCAGGGATTTATAAAAAGTTTTATTGAAAACAGTTTTACCGCGTCTCTAGCAGGAAATGATTCGAAGTATTCAGTTATAGAAAAAGATATAATTTCTATTATACTAGACCAAGTTACGGAAAGTAGATTTTTCAATCAATTACAGAAAAGTGGGAGAGTGGTGGTACCGTGGTAAGGCACGGTGCTACTAACTCCAAGGATCCTGGTTCAAATCCGGCTGGACAGAAAATTCTTCTTCTGTAACACTGTAGCCGTGAGTCAACCCTGTGGGTTCTGGAGCTCTCCTGAGGTTCACCTAGCCTCATAAATTGGATATAAATCTGGAGGTCGAACGCGATTCGTACCGAATCACCTCCTTGTACAACCGTTGGTCTAGTAACAGTACTTCCTTACTAAGTACTGATCTCCTGACCCCCTCCTCTCAGCGGTACAGATTTCTTTTTTCTAATTACAGGAATACTAAGAGTAAGTTGAAGATACAAGATAAACCAAAATTATTTCTAGTTTCCTAGTTTTTTTATTTTGTTTTGTTTTTTCGTGCCCTTCGTAAATAATAATAACATTAATAGTTCATACATACATAATACATTCCATGTCTTCTTCCTTTGATTACCTTGTGGCATTATAAGCTATTGATATGAGTCCAGTAAATGTAGTATAGTCTAGCAGTAGCCTATGGAATTAAGGAAACGTAAAGGGGCCGTTCCGCCGTCTGGTTTCCTAGAGCAAACCATCGCTTCTTCATCCAAATATTCCTCAAGAGAATTACGAGAGGGAACCATCACAGCTTCAGGTCTTCAGATAATATCCTCAGTGATTTATATCTTTGAAGCCGAGCAGTAATATTACCTCGTGAACAAATGAATAATATTTCTCCAGAAAACATTGAAAATGATGGGACCTATTATATAAAAGATTCTACGGAAACATCAAACCACCTTAGTCAGGGGAAAAAAGTCTAATTATCATGACTTCCAAGAAAGAATACAGTGCGATTAGGTTTGAAATGTGTTCTTAGAAATGGAAAAAGGATCTCTGACCTTGATGGTCATCAGAAAATTAGAAAAATTAGCAAGTGACATAATGGTTAAGTGTTTTTTCGTCTTGTCTTGAATTCTTTCTGCCAATTTATTATTAAATATAAGTAGTGGAAATCACAAAAGCATGATGAGGTATGTAATGTTGTCCCATAGGATGGTGTTAACACTAAAACTAAGTAGTTAATGTTTTCTGGATCTAGGTTATATAATTGATTCACCTTTTTTTGTACAATGTTGCATGGAATCTGGAGTTAAGTAGATTAACGTTTTATGCATTTCTTTATTACTATGTTGATCATGGACACCACCCTATATTGCAACCACTAATATTAGGTAAACTGAACTTTTAATATTCTTAAAATGTTCTGTCTGGTGCCAATTCTTTTCACTATTTTCTATTATACCTTCTTCTTCTTTAACTGGCACAACAGGCGCATGGAGCTTCCATTGACCTGCTCAACGGCCGCCAACCATCTTTCTCTATCTTCTGCAAGGGTAACTGGGATCCTCAGTTGTCGCAGATCCCGTCTCACAGCATCCCTCCATCGGCCCTTCGGCCTACATCGTTGCCGCACACCATTCGGGACATAACTGCACAGTTTATGAGCCACTCTTTCCTTGGCCATCCTCATTACATGGCTAAACCATTTAAGCCTTTTTATCCTTCTGTACGAGGAGATGCTTCATTCCTTATAGATCCCAAAAAGTTCACCATTTTTCCTACTTCGCCAATTACCAATCTCGCATACGGGCCCTTAGATTTTTCCCAGAATTAATCTTTTAAACGTATCTAGCAGGTTAATGCTTTTATTGCTCAGAAGCCAAGTTTCTCCACCGTATGTGACGACAGGCCTTATTAACGTTTTATATAGGGTGAACTTGGTGGTATGGCTAACAAGTTTGGTTTTGATTAGCCTTACAATGGAGAAATAGGCTCTATTTCCAGCATCAATTCTGTTTTTAACTACTTCTTCTTCATCCTGGTTCTCATTGATGATAGAGCCAAGATAAGAAAAACTTCTTACCGCTTCGAAATTATAGGCGACTCTACCTCTGGTCCAGAGGCTTCTTACCCAACACCATTATCTTGGATTTTTCCTCATTAATATGCAGGCACATCCGTCGCTTCGAAGGCAGTCCTAATGTTCTGCAGGGATCGACTGATGATGAAGACGTCGTCTGCAAAGGCCAGAACTTGGGTCATCTTTGTGAATACTGTTCCTTCCTGATCTATTTATGATTGCTTGTAGAGCGATATTAAACAGGAGAGGGGTTATTGGGTCACCTAGTCTTAGGCCACATTGCACTTCAAAAGGCTCTGATAATCCACAGTATTTTACTTGGGAGGTTGTGCTCACCATTGCGCATTTTACTCCGCTTCTGGATTGCCTGTACACATTCTTCGTCAAACCAATAGTTGCGAGGATGTCTTGTTTTTTCTCAAACATTTCTTTAGCAGTCTGGGCCAATCCTACCTTAATAAACCTCCACCTGTTTTCACTTGTCACCGTAGCTTCACCAACTGTTCCGCTTATGACAATCTCTAAACATTGTCTATATAAAATTGAGCACCATACGCTCTGTTTTGTCTGTGACTAACTGCGTTTCTACGGCTGACATGGGTTCCAGAAACTGTATTCTAGTAGTTATTTATGTATTTATATTTATATCTCTATTATATATCTCTATCATTAGGAACCGACCTACAGTTCTTAGATATGTATTACTTATATATTCAGACCAGGAACTAGATACCACAGACCCTCTTGCTCTGGTATGCTAGATGAAATTGTGTATAATTAAGCATTGGACATCCTTTCCAATTGTGTCTTGTTCACCAATTCACCAAGCTATGCTGATCAGGTGGCATGCAAAATGTTTTAACTATAAAATCAAGTCGGGTTAGCATTAGGTTACATTCACGTGAAGTGAAGTATAGTGGTATAATAGAGAGAGAGAGAGAGAGCTTAATATAGATATTGACCATAATTTAAATTTACTTGATATGCCATTGGACTGAGAATACCAGATGAGACCATGCATATTATTTTGACTTTAATTTTAATTAATTTGCCATACAAAATATCATCTTAGGAATATAATAATACGGCATATACCGATAATGAATTCCTAGAATAACTATTTAATTAAATTTAACTTTTTCCTGAACCCGATATTGTCAATACATTGCAGCTCTTTATACGATACCAGACTTAAAGGATCTTTTGAGCGCTGCTTTACCCCTCACACGTGGGGGATAGAGTGGGCTCAGGGATCTTTAGGTCGATTGTGTAAATATTATATATATTATTTCATACAGATAGTTTGATTATGTTCATCATGTCTATTCTTTTGTTTGTATATATTTGAAGAGAGTTTTTAAAAATTT
>NW_027113075.1:384295-399731 GCF_000696795.3 Halyomorpha halys | reverse complement strand
TTATATTTTATTTTAGTATGTATGGATCATTCATCACTATTACCTATTGCCCACAACTGTGTGGCAGATTGTAATATCTATCAATAAATAAATCTATCAATTAAAAAAAAAAAAAAAAGACTTAAAGGCACTGCAATGCAGAGGTTCTTCCTAGTGCGCATGTATTTCTTAACATAATTTTTTAACTTGCTTATAAAAGCTTTAATTAATTACTGATCGACACCACGGCAATTACACTGAGTAACTGTATATCAACTGCACTAATACAAATTCCAACGGTCACTGAATCCATACATACCTACTTCACGTTTTCATGAAAAATTACTGAGACACTTATAGGACAAATGGCCATGATTCTCTAGTTTAAAACACAAGGGGGAGATTAAAAAGAACGTGGATGTGGGACCTGTTAACATGAGGATGTAAGAAAAGCCAGAAAAGATGTACCGCTGGGTGCTGTTCTGCCTCATGCCTTACATGCAATTTATTAATCCAATGTAATTGTCAAGCAATCTGCTCATTGTCAATTTTGTATTTGACAGGTGTAATAATAAATATAAAGAGAGAAAAAAAGCAATGCATGAATTATGTACTACATATTTGACTCTTTTTTATTTGATCACAAAAAGAAAACTTATTTAGCTTATAACCATACTATTTTTTCTTGAATAGCAATTACAAATTGAAATAAAATGACAACTTCTAAACTGAGCAATCATCCAATTTTTGGTGAAATTTGGAATCTTTGAGACGCTTAAATGTGTCTTGTATGAATTTTGGCTAGTTATTTAAACAAAATAAAAGCTTCATTTTCTGCTATCCTCACTTTTCATTTTTGTTCCTTATTTTCTTTGAAATATAATAACGTTCTAATTTTTATAATTCTGACAACGTTTAAAGATGAAACTATATTTTCTTATACAATGACTATTAATTTTTAGTTTGTTTAAGCTTTTATGACCTTAATTTAATGTACAGTAATAAGATTAGTAACAAACTAATCTACAGTGAAAAACAGGAGAGAAGAAAAATATATATTACTACTTATTACAAACTAATAAAAAAAACAATTTATGAATACAATTTTGCTCATATCAAAATTTTCTTGAAGGTAAAAAAATGTATACTAATGCGGAAAGATTTAAGCATTTTTAATATTTTTTTAAAACAAAAGCGGAAAAATGTCAATTTTTAGGGTAATATTTTGGTGACATTATGAAACTCAAGACGGACGATAATTTAAAATGAAAACAAATCTGTTGCAAAAACACCTATATTTTCCTAGTTTAACATTTGTATTCTTATCAAATCACTCTGAAAAAATAATTTAATTCAATGGACAAACAAAAATATCCACATCAAACGTGAAGGAATGATATAGTTAGTAGAATGATATTATGGAGTGATACTATATTAAGTTCCATTTTTAAATAAATTTGGTTCTTTTATTAGCTTGAGCTGCAGTGAATTGGAATTGAATGATTCTTCAGACTTCTAGCATTCTAATCATTAGCTTATTGAAATATTTGCATCGTTTCATTCAAATGAGAACGAGTTGAAGACATATTATGATGAATGATAAATATTAGATATATGTTAGAAGCTTTTCTTTTTTCTTATTAGCATGACGACGTTGCCTTGCTTATTCATCGTCTGATAACACAAACCAAGTAAAATTGCAAAACGAATGCAATATCCATTTTCTCATGCTGCAATGGCAGTTTCGTTTGTTAGAAATATATGAATGTTGATATAAAGAAATACCTAGCTCCGTTAAGGTTGTGATTACAGTCCTCTCCAAAATTGTATATAATCACAAGATACTCCACCATTGAACGTGCGAGGTGTATTATGTACATCGGCACCTGAACCTTGACAAGATCTGGAGTTCCTTGACCTTGAAGTCCGACGTGAGATACTGCGCTTTACGTAATCCGAGATTCCTACGGAAACTTGCGCGCTGATAATGGTGTTAATACAAAATATTTACAAATATATCTTAGGAAATACTAAATAAAAATGTATAAAGGGATATCTAATCAGATGTGCATATTGTGTTAACCTTATTACTTCAGATCATCCATCATTTTAATGAAGTTCGGTATGCTTTATCCTTTCATAGGGATAAAATTATATCCCAAATTTTATTGCTCCATCTCAACTGGTTTTGTTTTAGTATTTAATAAACACCATATTAATGACACATACTGACAAACCTGAGGTTTTTACATTACCGGAGCTCACCGAGAAACGTAGATCTACAATTTTGTAGTGGATCCATTACAAAATAAAAACAAATGTACTATTGCTATTTACCTAGCAAAGTGATTAGGTACAATTCTTAGGTTATATCCAATATATTGTGATTTAAGAATAATAACTGTGGCAGATGTACAGTAAACTATAAATTTACATAAACCATTTTGTACCAAGTTACGATTAAACAAAAAATTTAGTGTTTTAAAAAAATATAATAAGCCGAAGGCGATGTATTAATCAAATAAATACCTTTTTATTATTCATTTTAGCATATTTGGTAGATACCACATTACCCAATAAAAATAACGTAAATTTACCAGCTTTATGTAAAAAAATACATCAAGTTATGAAAATTCTTGATTGAAATATGATTATATTTTCCTTACTGATTTGTCATTTATTTATTTTACACTTAAATTTCGGACGCAACTTTCCACTTAACAGACGCATTATTCATGTATTACATGAAATGGGCTCTGCCGGGTAAGAAAGGTAAAAGTGCACCATAGCAACAAATTCCAGTGGGCTTACTCATATGGACACCTCTACAAGAGAGTCCCATTTCCTAAGTATCTCTTGTGTCCCCTGTTTTCCATTATTATCCTATGTAATTTTGAACCATTGTAATTTTTTCACCATATTTTGTCGATTTTTATATCATAATTACCCCTGTTTGTCAAAAGGAATTCTGAATTTTATCTTAAGCAATGGGTCGCATGAGATATGTATGAAATACACTCCAACATTACTAGAACAGTGTATTTAGCTACTATATTCTGATAAAAGCGTAAATTTTATGAAAATTTGGAGAAAAACGAGCAAATTTGAGCAGAACAAATTAAAGTCATAGAACAGCTTTAAATAGACCATGCTGATATCCTTAATATTTTATTTAAGATGTTTAAATATGATGCTACAGGTTGTAATTTTTGAAAGTAATTGTTTGTTTCTTAAAATTGATTGTAATTTATTCAGTATCGTCTTAATTGAAAGAAAAATGTATACGTAATAATAACGTAAATATGGAAATAATTCATTTGTTTTTATCATTAAAACATAAAACTTCGTTAATTTAGGATTAGTAGGTATATGTTGAGGAAGATTTAGGACTTTTAAAGTTCTAATGCCTACTTTGAGATGTACATATATACTAAGGGAAGAGTCCAATGCTCTCCGAGACTTGTAATGAAAATACGTTTGGATGTTGAAACACAGAAGATCCTACTTCCAAAACAATTTAAATTTATAAAAGTACTCCTGGCACATATGGGTATGAACTTGGTTGTGGAGCCATTAATTACAAATGGGCGAGAAAATTGTATCAAAGTATCTTTGAATGAGTATTTTTTTTAGGATATAAGATGAAGTGAGAAGAAAATTTTCAACAAAGTCTACAGCTATGTTTGAAGAACAGAATGGGGTAACCGTTAGAATCCTAACTGGAGGTTCGTGAAAACTCAATTTTATTACCACGAATAGGGAGATGGGGTATGAAAAATAAGTGAAAGAGAAACTGGGTGGACTAAAAATAACGGATGAAGACTGCTTGAATAGAGAGTATTTTGGGAATAAACTAAAAGAGGTTGAGTTTCTTGTGGGAAAGAAGGAGAGACGAGAGAGAAAATGGACCGAGGAAGAGAGGGGGGAACAGTCCAGGAGGATGAAAATGTGTTGGAATAGAAGGAAGCTGGAAGGTGTGAGGATGAATCGGAAATGATCTTTACGTGGCCCTTGCTAGACAAATACTATATCTCTGAACGGTTTACTACTTACCACTTAGACGAATTAGTAAGTTATAGTAGTCATTGGCGAAGAATTTAATGCTGTTATATGTTAGCATTTTCTCAAGAATGCACCGTAGTAGTATAGTTGAGTAGTAGAGGCGAAAAAACCTAATTCGTCACATTATTAAATCAATTAGCTAATTAGTCGTAGTTTAAAAATATACAGAGATTCATTTCCATGTTAAGTGTCGTAGAAACTAATTTATAAAATTATTTGCAGATGTATAGTACATGCATGTGGCTCCTGTACTATTAGCTAGATTGCAGGATCGCCTGGAGTTTTGTATAGAATAGGAAGAAGTTTCATAAAGTGTCTTCCTCAGTTGGTCAAGAGGTTGTTGAGTAAGTGGATTACATCAGGAACAAAACGGAGAAAGTCCTCCACAAGGTCAAAGTCTCTAATTCACCCGCCCGGTCCAATTCATTTCGGTCAGCGCCTTTCTTTCATTCCCAGTTGCCTCATAGTACAAGAGCAGGGAAGAAAAAATGGCAGTTATCTCACCCCAATTTTTGATAACTTTAATGAAAACTATTTATAATTAATAGTTAAAACTGATGAGTCTCCCAAGTGTAGGGAGGGGTAATAAAAAATGGCGGCTGTTTCAAAACTTAAAAAAAACATTGATTTTTCATTTGGAGCTCTATATCTTAAAAACTACCAACAACACTAGAAAATCCAAGAGAACATTATTGAAAGAAGAGTAAATTTGCTGAAATATTAGTCCTAAAAGAGCTATTATTGCGTCATATAGTTCTCGAGATATAGCTTTTTATAAAAATTTCAGGTATTGGTTCAAGTAACAGAGAACTATTCCTATGTATGTGAACTATATATCTTTCATCTTATACAAAGATGAATACCAATCTTATTTTAAGAAATGAAATCATAAAAATCATCTGGGACCAACTACTGACTCTCTGTTTCAGAAGTATGACTACTACTTATATGAGCTAATGTAAAATGTACGAAATACGAATTTAACTTTAACAATTAATTTTCTTATCTTTTTGTAACTTTCCTTTTTATCATCAAAAAACTTTCTACGGGTTATTCAAGTCGAGTTAAGTTTAAATACTAATGAAAAAAAAAATTATCGTACCTTGAATGGAAAAATCATAACGAAGTGATTGATCCATGGTTTTGTCTGGCTACGATGCTCAGAAACACAATTATAAAAAATAAATTGGGGAAGATATGGTGCGGTAACTATTTGTTAGCGAGAAAGTGCTTTAAAGAAGTGTAAATAATAGTTCCTAACTTTATAACTGCAGGTTACAGAATTACAGAGAAATAAAAAAGTAATATCCTTTATATAAATATTAATTTCCACCTAGTCTTCGATAAGAAGTCGATTCAAATAATAGAAATATATAATTTAAAAACATGAGCATTCTCAAATTTTTTTCAAAATTAAACATTGATAAATAAGGCAGAACTGTGAATATAATTTAAAATTTTAATTTATTATTTATTTTCTTCGAACTGTGACCCTCTGAGGCGGGTAGTATACATGATTGTGACATACAATCGGAATTATGCTAAGTTATTATAAATAAAACTCTGGAAAGTGTATGTAGATCTTGGGGAATATCTTGTTCATTCAACACGATGAAGAGGAAACGAATTATCCTTAACCGTACTCTCTTCTGGTGGATGTACAAGCTCAAGAATCCTTGAGTTCAAATGGAGAACCTATAAATGAAACACTGTGGAGGCTTTTAAGTGATACATGACCTTTTACTAGTAACTTTCGTAAAAACTCTTTATTTATACCTTTATTATATACTTTTACTACAATGTTTCGGGGTTCTTCCCCCTTCTTCAGAATCAACAATTTTTCAGTAGTTACATTGTCACTTTGATTCATATTTCGTAATAAATGAAAATATATGGTGAAGCACACTAATTTAAATTATTGTTATGTTGATTGTTACACTGTACCGGTTGAACCCTTGACCTACTGGTTATGGGTTCAACCTACTCATCTCTCTCCATGCGAAGATCAGTTTAGAAGTTACCTTATTCAACACTGTTAGCGTTCTGGAAGTGCTGTTGTCTTTACGATATGGACAGATCTTCTGCGGGTCTTATTACAATGTCAGTATATTTCCTTCTGTCATCAATTCGTTAGTTGAAATGTTCAACGGACCTTTGATCCAGACACTTTACCACATCACGGATCACACACAACACTAACCAACATGCTATTATCTTGGTTGTTTTCTATTGCACCACGAGGTACGTGCTAACACACGCAACTTCTTCAGGAGACTCAGGAGTTGCTTTATTGCAAGGGATGATTACAACTTTTAAGACAGGTCTTCTGGATCACGAACCCCAGGAGGAAGGAAATTCACGTCTACTTTAACGTGAGGGTTCATTCGGCCACCATTATTCTATACGAATATATGTACTGCCAACCTTCCAGACTTATGTTTCCTAATGAACTTCAAGTTTTACTATAAACAAGTTCAGATGTTTGTCTTTTTTCAATTGAATAGTTGATATTTCGAGTCCCACAAGTTTTTGTTCATCCATTTATAATTTTTATTTCTCTTTAACGCTAGTTTGTACTTTTTTGATTAAATTATAAAATATTAATTATTATCATAAAATTTTGCCCAAATAAATACCAAGCCTACTATACTTAGCCTACGCTTGTACTTTGGAAAAAACTAAGGTATACAAACAAAATGTTCTTAAAAATAAACTTATTCAACTTTAATATAGAAAGAAGTGAACTATAAATATATATTGAAAATCGGCGACAATTTTACCTCCACATTTATAATATCTTTATTTTGGAAAGATATACATTAATATTCCAATTAACGTTTTAGAATTAATTAATTTTTTGAGATCTAAAAAATTACAATTTAAAACATTAATCATATTCTAATTAACATAGCTAAAATTTTAAAATGATATAATACAACCAGTGAATATGTTTGAATACTTTATCATTATATTGCAAAATTTTAAGTTCTCAAATTCAGTACGTCTTGCTTCATTTTATACAATTTTTTTATTTTATTTTCATAACCTCTTTATTTTGAAAAAAAAAAATATTTTATACAAAAATATTATCTCCTAATTTGTACTTCATGCCTACAGATTTTAAAACGGGAACTAATGCAGTCACTTCTTTTCAAACATATAAAAGAGCATATACCAATGTTCTTCAGTGTTTCAAATTATACTGAAGTGCTATAAAATATTAATGAGCATTTGTTATATTTAATGACCAAGTATGTTTTCTACCACCATTTTTCACTTGTTGTGGTTTATATCATGTTATTTAAAAAAAAAATCTGGGTAACAAACTGTTAGGAATAGTTCATAGATAATTGAGAACACAACAAATCACGAAGCGATAATTTCTGCCACGTCCAGAATCCAGATCAAAGCGGAATCACAAGTTAAATTGTCTGATTATCTGTAATCGGATGTCTAAATTGTAAAATGCGGATCCAATTATTTTGGATTATAATATATTGGAAGTCGCAATGTGATTTCCACTACAAATCCTTGGGTACATTCTGCCTTTTAATGGAATGATTTTAATTGGTTACTAGCAAAGTAGAAAAACTTGTCCTTGTTATACATTTCCTTCGATTTTATTTAACTTAATTACACTATTATTGGATTAAATTATTCTTATTAAATTTGTATATTTTATTGTTTATATTGTTTCATGTCTTCCACTAATGAACTCCGAGCAAACCAAGAGCATCTGGATCTAATAAGATAAAAAGTGCATTTTTTTATTGCATTTAGATTAGCCACACTGGCATGTTTTCAAGAGAATTTTTTTTGTTTTTGTTTCTTATTAATGTTTGAATTCTAGACATGTAAGCTGTTTCTTCTGCAAATATACACACTATAAATATTAATGAGTAGTAGTTATATTTAATGACCAAGTATGTTTTTTACCACCATTTTTCACTATTTGTGGTTTATATCAAAAAGTTACATTGAAAACAGTATTGCAAGCTGTCTCTTTAGTATGAATTTCAATATAATTTTCAAACTAAATAAATTATCTGCAAATCAATGAAGATTTTTGAAATAATTAGATTTGTGAAGATTATTTAGTATCCTAAGATTTTATAAGGATTCAATGATTCAGGGAGCGTGGAAAAATCTATCAGCTTCTTTTTTTAACACAGTACATTTTAAACGGATCTTTAATTTTTAAAAAATCCAATGGTAATTTACCTGCATATCTAGAATTCTGATATTCAAATGAAGATTTATCATGTACAACTTTAAATTTTCTTAAGACTTTTGTATTTTCTACGTTACATTTTCAGATTTTCGGTTTGTCATTTTCTCTAACAAACCAACGTAATATGCAAAAAAAAAAAAAATATTTTAAAAACAAAACACAAAACAAAATCACTATCTTGGAATCAATTTACTGCATGAAAAAGTATGTATACCTTTTTTAAAGGAGAGGTATTTCGCTAAAATGTGAGAACATTTAGTATTCTGTTCCGATACGCGTTTTCTAAAAACACTACTTTTTTTTTTCTATGTTTCTTACTTTGGTAAAAGTCATGGAAATTACTATTTTCGTTCCATGTTTTTCATTTCATGCAATATTAATATCTACCGCGCGAAAAACTTTCTTGAGACTGGTTAATGTTGTTTAAATAAATAATAATTTTAATTTTTGTTTTAATGTGAAAATTGACTAATTATAGCAATTGTTGAATTGACCTGTGCAGAATATCCTGCATGAAGTTGTTTTTAAATTATTTAGTTCAAAAATTGTATTATGATTGTCCCTGAGGATGCTTAGGGATGGTTGTGAAGCGTCGGACTTGTGAAGAAAATAAAATTTTTTGAGACTATAATGAATAAAATTTAATTCATTTATTTAAACAAAATGTATTCCTATTCAATACAAAGAAAATTTAGCACCTATAAAACTACAGATAAAACCGAAAAATCATCATTTTGGAAAATATCTTAGAAACTAATGTTCCATACAAAATGCCTTCCGGGAACATGTTTTATGTAGATACAAAGACTTCCTTAACCTGAGATAAAGTGTAATATTTCAAGCTTTGTAGCTGGGATTGGTTTTTTAAACCACCTTTGAGGATTTATTATGAAGGCCTTTACTGTTTATCTTGTTACCTACTTCGTATCGGCCTAACCTAGAACGTACGCCTGGTTCCCTTGCAGACCTCAAAGTGAATGAGGGGTGTAAATTAATCTCGAAGACGTTGATGAGCCCATCAGCCTGCGGGTTATCAGAACCCGTTTAAGCCTACTTTCTCTTCGAGTTACACCACAGTGGACCTTACATCTTGATGGTTCAAATCGCGAACTTAATCTGTAGAAATGATCGTATTGGTCGTTAGTATAAGGTAGATACTTGATTCATTTCTTTTAACACTTTGATTTATGATATGCTAAAATTGATTTTTTTTTTATAATGTAATAAAAGTTTGATTATTATTCAATTCCGGAAACCGACGTTCAACGTGAAAAATGTTGTTAGTGCTTCGAGTAAAAACTGATTTTAAATTTGACCTCATCCTATAATACCTAATTTATTTTTTCTATTTGCTGTTTGGCATAATCAATTAAAATATTTTTTTGGCCTAAATTAAACATCTTACTTTTACAACTTGTAGCATAACAAGAGAGTAAAATGGACAATTCCACTGAAGATAGTGACTGAATTATTTTAGTTTCAAAATGAGTTTTGGATTATAATGTATCTGGGTATTAATATTTTAAAGATTTCTTGGTAATTTCACAATATTTAAGGAAAATATATTTACTATATTGTCACTAATATTTTCTATATTTTTTGTAATTTATTGAAATGGAGCTTATGTCATTTGACCCAGAAGCTTGTAAACGGATAGACCCGTAAAAAATTGATGACCCAATTACAATAATATCCTTAAATAGGTGGTGAAATGTTTCATATCATTATATTGTTTTTCCTAACCCGCTGATTTTGTTTACAAGATAATGTTTTCTCACAATATATATTTTTTGTTTTCTAGCCTCCTAAAAAAAGAAATAAGAACTAACAAATTAAAATATATACAAATGAAAACGTATGTACATATGTTGGCAAATTATACTTTACCTAAACAAATATTCAACTAAACGTCATCTTCCAGCTTCTTTTTTAGAGCCCAAGAGGTCATGTACAAATAAACCGGAATTATGTTGCGCAAAATTTAATTTATTTTAGGCAATTATGTTCTTATGTCCATGGAAAATGGTGATCAATTAATTAAATGAATTCCTTGCAGAACATGCACTTCTGTTGGAAAACAATTAAGCTTGAACTTATAATATAAAACAAGTAAAAGGAATGCCCTTGAAGAATATGTATTACTATTATTTTATTAATATAACTATTTCAAGAGCATGCCACCGAAGATTTATTTTTTTCTAGAATACCTAAACTTTTCGCGTAAATCAAAATCTTTAGAGCGTAAATTCAGTGCGATTCAACCAGTCATAGAAATATGTACGTCAAACAGTTTCTGAAATACAGTTTTACGAACAATAAAATAGTTTTTCAAATAACAATAAAACACAATCTAGTAAGTTTACCTTTCAATGTATCCTGTTATCCGGTACACATACCAAGATAATCGATTCAGATCCGGGTAGTCAATTTTATTTTAAACACTCCTCTAACATCGCAGGCATACCGAACTCAAATATGTTATTGTGGTTTCATATGAATTTTCATTTTTGAGCTAGGCAGTTCACACTTAACAGAACGTTTTGCGAGACTTGGTTACTGGGACTCAGGAGAACTCAAACGTGTATTTCCGTCAAAAACTGGAATTCAAAATTTTTCATGATCGCAATATTTTCCCTTACTATATAATATATACTATATAATATGAAATATTATTTCATACACAGGTAAGTGTAAGTAAAAATAATTTGCTCGCGTAAGTTTTTTATTTTAATAAAGTTATGCTAGTCTCATTTCAGGATTGTTATACACTCTGGAACAATAAGCATTTCAATAGCGGAAACCATTGCGGATCTGTTACATATCTCGGCATTATATGTTGCTCAACGTAACATTACAAAACTCCTAAGGTTTCGAAGCACTTTATCCTTTTCTCAACTCCATACCTATTTAAAAAAAAATACTCTAAAAAAAAAGTTGCTTGTCCTCTTTTTAAAACCAGTATACAGTAGAGCAACTTAGTTTCATTTAGTTAATATTTTTCCTCCTGATTAATTCGTGAGCTGTAGACGAAGGACGTCTATTATCTGCTAATAGTGAAAAACTTCCTGATAGGTTTATAATTGAAGGGTAGTCGATTAGAAATCTTATATACAAAATCACGAACCATCTTGTTAAAAAGAAAGGAGGAAAAATGCACCCCGAAATTGTAACCGCTATACATCATATCCTGTTTTGTTTTTTTCTCTCTCCCGTCCCTAATTGAGAGTAATATTGTGTGTAAGATACAAAAAGAGTGGTTTATTTAAGTTATGAACTAAAAATTGAAAGAATAAATGTCTAAAAGGATTTGGGAGCTTTGGGAGGAGGGGGAAGAATCGCAGGAAACCCAATATTGAGAACTTTTTATGATGGGAATAACTCAAAAGTATATAATATCAGCAATGGAAAGACTTGACTTCTCTGAGTAGATAGATGCTGGTCCTAATTTTTTTAATATAAGATAGAAAAATATGATTGTGGTATGAATGTTTAAATTGTTATTAGAACATCATAAAAGCTTTGTCGGAGAACTGCTCAATTCAACCATGATATGTTATCAAAGATCTATTACAAAAATCAGCTATTAACTGGATTTTTCCTATTTTTTATTTTTTTCTTATGATTTATGGTGAGCTATTCTTCCAGTAGGTTTTATATTTGATTTATTCATCTCGTTAAATTGTAATAATTGAAGCTGTTTATGCCCTCCTTCCATAGATGGTTCCAATTAAGTAGTCTTCCTTTCTAGAACATTGAAACATTAGAACGACTTGAAAACATAACAGAAACAGATCCGCTGCAAGCTAAGCCCGAGTCCAGAAAAAATAATACTGAACGCCTCGTGTCACTCAAAACTTCATGAGTTCAGTATGGTTCAATAAAATTAATATACGGATTGGGGAATTGTGCGACGAAACTTACCCCACCGAGAAGATGTATTTGTCCGTTAAATAGAGGTATCCGTTAAGAATTAGTATTATACAAAAATTAGGAAAAAATTACTTGAGGCATGATTTCTCTTAAATCAGAAATAAATAAATAATGTAAATTTTATATTAAAAAATAAAATAGTAATTTCAATGAGATCTCATATTTTGTAGTATTCGTATTTACTTTTTTTTACATCGAAAATCCTTTCTTCTCTATTTCATCTGTTTTTTTTCTTCTTGTTAAAGTTGTGTAAAGATATTTTCGGACTTGCTACGCATCGCAGCTTTAGCGACGATATTTACTTCATTTTCAATATTAACTCAATATTTGTAAAAAATTACATTTAAAATTAAACTTATAACCCTCGATCATTTTATTTTTTGTATTAGCTCGGTAACAATTATTTTTAAATGAGTCGCTTCGATAATATTGTATTTTTTATTTAAGTTTTTTTTCCACAAAGCAAACATGATTCAATCATACAAAGATTTTATTAATTATAAAAGGTTCTATTTAAAACTCTACAAATAGTTATACAATGGTTTATTATGAAAACAATATCAGCAATTGAAAAATTGTTTAGGTATCTTTACTTAATGATAGTGAAAAAACGTATAGAAAAAATAATAAATTAAAAAAAAAAAATAAACAAGAAGTAAAGTGGAAGGTGGGAAAGTCTTATTTGATTTATAGATTCTATGTCTTTTGAAACGTGAAATTTCAAATTTTGAATGGAAGGATACTTAAACACAACTCTAAAACAATTAGGGACAACTCTTAAACCTATGCAAAAAAGGTTTTAGGCTTAACCTAATATTTATTCAATAAAAAGTTGTTGAAAAATACATGCATTATAGGAAAAAATCATTCAGGTGAAAATTTATATGCCATAATCTTACAGAAACATGATTTTTAGAACTATCTTTCGAATATTTTTAACATGACAAAAAAAAAGTAGTAACTATTATGAGCTCTAGGATATTTTTTTATTATAAAAGGGAGCATGACTCAAAGGTAATAATTACTGGTTTTATCAACAGAAACCCAGTTGTTATTACAAGAACAGATTCTAATCAACCCTAATCTGATAACATTGTTACTAATGTTTGCTGGAGAACAATATTATTTTTATAATAGGCCCCATAAGTTTACAATGTATTTTAGTCCAATTCTGTCGTCTGATTTGTTAGTTAGGATTTACGGACGTGACGGTCGTGCGGGTTGGGGCGCAGGTCCCAGTGCGCTCGGTTCGGAACGTTGTGGGTTCGATTCCCACCTGGGGCAGTTAAACATTCATTTTTCGGCGGTCCCGAAGAATGAATCTTGACATTCCCACCTTGGTTAGTACGCGGCGGATACCTAGGTAGCCGTCAGGGGATGGCAAAAAGGACCACTAGGCTCACTTGCTGGACTTGACCCTTCACCATATACCAGTAACAGTAGTTAGGATTTGGCGAAAGAGGCTCCAGTTTATTTGGCTCTTCATAAATGAGGGTAGGAGTGATACGGGAATAGGAGAAGAGTTACGAATAGTCTTCAGTTTGAAAATAAGTTATTGGGGTGAAGGCAAAAATGATTTGTGACCTTAAATTGTGTATGAAGAAGACCAGAAGGTTGAGGTCATGATTAAGATCGGTTGGTCTGTATGTAGGCAGTAATCGCTGAATCAAAGGTTATTTGGAGGACTAAATGATACGAGAGGGATTGATGGAAGATAACAGAGAAAACAGTTGCGGTGGTAAATTTGGTTCTAATCGATCGTGTTTAAATCATTAAATCTGCGTTTCTACTTTTATCATGAAGTAAGGATGTTGGTTTTTCAGCGTGATTACGAACATCGTTCTCACAGCAAATGAGAATTAAAAAGGACTTTGCTGGTGCCATTTAAGGATCTTTTGGTGGAGGGATAAGGTTGGATATGAGATTTAATGAAATTATAAGTAATGAGATAAAGATAGGTGGTGAAGAGGAATCTGAACTCGGAGAGGAACAAAGTGGGGAAGTTTGTGAGGCCAGTGGTAGTGGGAATTGAAGTTGTTTTGATGGTTGCACTTTTGAGTAATAAATGTAGGTTAAGGAATGAAGGTATGTTTATGTTTAAATCATAGGGTTGGTTGGGGTTGGAAATCATAGGATATGGGTTGTCTTTGTGGTAGATCATGCGGTTGTGTTGGCGTTTTTGTTTCCCGTATCATTTGAGGGAAGGTCACTACGTTCACTTTTTGGTGTATCTTATACCCCATGGACGTTAGTTCTTCTTTATCGGTTATGTTAAGAGGTCTTGTCCTCTCTCTAGACTACCCTGCACGCTCTCTCTTAGCGTAGCTGCTAAGTATAAGGATTTCCATTACTTATTTTGATTCGTTGGTACGACCTTGACATACAATGTTAGGTCCATTGTGTAACAAAAGTTTAGTTTGTTTTTCCCACCCTCCTTTTATTGCCACTGAAACAAATACAATCTGTACATTTGACATAAAAACATAAGTATATGATAGAACTGGGAATTTTAGAAATTTAGGTTATAACTAAAAATGAGACTGAACATTGTTAAAATTAATATGTTAAATTTTCTGCCAAACTTATAAACATAATCAGATGTGAACAAAAATAAACTTCTTCATGGATGAATAAGTAGGAAATGGCTGAAAAATATGGAATAAAACCTTGAGCTGATAATGCGTGAGTACTTTATCTAAACATCAATAGTTGAGTTGAAACATCATTAAAAAAATAAAATCCAATACATAAACTCGATTTTAGAACTTCTCAATACTTCTTTACAATTATTTGAAGTGATTTAATAAACATAATCATATATAAAATCGACTGTTCATTTCTATAAAGGCTGTCGTGATTAAAGCTGATCAAACCTAAAACTGGCGAGTAAAAGCGGTCAGAGATTCTTTCGAAATCTATGTCAAAATATTCAGCTTTCAGATTTTATATGTTCAATCAAAAGTGATTGATTCGAAAATATACGCGAATGGTACTGAAATAATGGGCGATTTTAAATAAACCTTCAAGTACTGATCGTGGATCAATTAACTGGTTCAGAGGAAAATACAATGATAGGTACTGTGTATTTTGTTCAGTAACTTAATGACTTGATTGGAAGATAAAAAAAAAAAATATATAGCAGAAATAAAATTAAGAAACTTATTGATTAAAAAAATATAATATAAGTATATAGATATAATATAAGCATTTAGATGTATTGTTTTTTTTTTTTTT